>NC_048303.1:35957376-36074504 GCF_013100865.1 Trachemys scripta elegans | reverse complement strand
GCCACTCGCTTCTCAACTGTGAGGGCTGCTCTCATCTTGGTATCCTGGCGTTTCAGGGCAGGGGAAAGCAAGTCACAAAGTTCCATGAAAGTGCCCTTACGCATGCGAAAGTTTCGCAGCCACTGGGAATCGTCCCATACCTGCAGCACGATGCGGTCCCACCAGTCTGTGCTTGTTTCCCGGGCCCAGAATCGGCGTTCCACGGCATGAACCTGCCCCAGTGACACCATGATTTCCACATTGTTGGGGCCTGTGCCTTGTGAGAGGTCTATGTCCATGTCAATTTCCTCATCACTCTCTTTGCCGCGCTGCAATCGCCTCCTCGGGTGGTCCGGGTTTTGCCTTGGCATGTCCTGGCTCTGCATATACTCCAGGACAATGCGCGTGGTGTTCATAGTGCTCATAATTGCCGTGGTGATCTGAGCGGGCTCCATGATCCCAGTGCTAGCTATGGTGCCTGGTCAGAAAAAAGGCGCGAAACTAGTATCTGATGGACCAGGAGAAGGAGGGAGGGCGGGAGGGAGGGAGGGCCGAGTGACGACATGGCGTACAGGTACAGGAACAGGGAATTAAAATCAAGAAAGGTGGCTGTGCATCAGGGAGAAACACAAACAACTGTCACACAGAATGGTCCCCCCAAAGATTAAACTGAAAACCCTGGGCTTAGCAGGCCATTGATTTCACGGAGGAAGGGGAAGCAAATGAATACAGAACAAATCTATTTTTTACATCTTAAGCTGGCAGCCGACGGTGCAGCATGAGTGATAGCCTCTCCAGTATGATGACGACGGTTACCAGTCATAATATACCATCGTCTGCCAAAAGGCAAGGGGCTGCTGCTGTGTAGCAATGCAGCCCCACGTCTGCCAGCCCCACGTCCGCCAGCACCCAGCATCGCCCTCGGCCTCTTCTGGGTGCTTAGCAGAAAATACTGGGCAATTGGCAGAAAATAGTATATTACGACTGGTAGCCATCATCATCGAAACAGTAGCATGTCTGCCCAGGTGGCCATGATTGACAGCCACTCCAGTACGACGATGATGGATACCAGTCATAATATACCATCTCCTGGCAAGGGGCTGGTGCAATGCAGCCCTACGGCTGCCAGCCCCACGGCTATTACTCATGCTACACCGTCTACCGCCAAAAGGCAGTTAGCAGCTGCTGCTGTGTAGCAATGCAGTCCCACGTCTGCCGGCACCCAGAGGACATATGGTGACTGTGAGCTCAGCTGAGCTGAGCGGGCTCCATGCTTGCCGTGGTATGTTGTCTGCACAGGTAACCCAGGTAAAAAGGCGCGAATCTATTGTCTGCCGTTGCTGTGACGAGGGGGGAGGGGCCTGATGACATGTACCCAGAACCGCCCGCGACACTGTTTTGCATCATCCGGGCATTGGGATCTCAACCCAGAATTCAAAGAAAAGGCGCGAAAGTAGTATCTGACAGACTAGGGGAAGGAGGGAGGGCGGGCCGAGTGACGACATGGCGTACAGGTACAGGGAATTAAAATCAAGAACGGTGGCTGTGCATCAGGGAGAAACACAAACAACTGTCACACAGAATGGTCCCCCCAAAGATTAAACTGAAAACCCTGGGTTTAGCAGGCCGTTGATTTGACGGAGGGAGCGGGGAGCAAATGAATACAGAGCAAATCTATTTTTTACATCTTAAGACGACGGTGCAGCGTGACTGATAGCCCTCGGCATCTTTCTGGGTGCTTGGCAGCAAATACTGGGCGCTTGGCAGTTAGTGTATGACGATGGTCTTCAGGCCTATTGCACGATCGGCTGCTCGGGGAAGACTCTGCTAATGTGCGATGACCCAACTTGTAACAGGACAGTTAACAGTCGTAATACACCATCTACTGCCAAAAGGCAAGCCCCACGGCTGCCAGCACCCAGATCGCCGATGAAGGCTACCAGTCTACTGCACCGTCTACCGCCAAAAGGCAGTTAGCAGCTGCTGCTGTGTGGCAATGCAGTCCCACGGCTGCTGGCACCCAGAGGACATATGGTGACGGTGAGCTCCGCTGAGCTGAGCGGGCTCCATGCTTGCCGTGGTATGTTGTCTGCACAGGTAACCCAGGTAAAAAGGCGCGAATCTATTGTCTGCCGTTGCTGTGACGGGGCGGGAGGGGCCTGACGACATGTACCCAGAACTGCCCGCCACACTGTTTTGCATCATCCGGGCATTAGGATCTCAACCCAGAATTCCAAGGGGCGGCGGAGACTGCGGGAACTGTGGGATAGCTGTGGAGTAGCTACCCATAGTGCAATGCTCCGGAAGTCAACGCTAGCCTCGTACTGTGGACGCGGTCCGCCGACTAGAGCACCTAGAGCATTTTATGTGGGGACACACACAATCGGCTGTATACAACCGGTTTCAATAAAACCGGCTTCTATAAATTCGAACTAATTTCGTAGTGTAGACATACCCTCAGAATCGGCTCGTGTGCCATAGGTTGCCGACCCCTGGTCTAGGCACTTGGTCTTCCCTCAGCATGGGGAGATGGACTAGATCAGTGGTTCTCAACCAGGGGCCACGAGCAGGTTTCAGGGCGGCCACCAAGCAAGGCCAGCATTAGAATCACTGGGGCACAGGGTAGAAAGCCAAAGCCCCTCCCCCCACATGGGGCTGAAGCCCAGGGCACTGAGCCCTGCCACACGAGGCTGAACCTTCGGCCTGAACAATGTAGCTTCAGGGGGGCTCTTGTGACATGAGGCCCGGGGCAATTGCCCTGCTTGCTACCCCCTAATGCCAGCCCTGGTTTTAATATGCAGAAAGCCAGTTACTGTGACACAGGTGGGCCGTGGAGTTTTTATAGCATGTTGGGGAGAAGGCTCAGAAAGAAAAAGGTTGAGAACCCCTGGACTAGATGACCTATAGTGTCCCTTCCAGCTCTACGTTTCTGTGATTCTGTCTACACTATACAAACACTTAAGCAAGATGCATTGGAATACCAGTGCAAATCCTTGGGCATCATCTTAACAATACTAACTATCCCAGACAAGGGTAGTGGAAGCATAACTGTATGCCTTTTCTTTAAGAACGCCAATATAGGCGACAAGACTGACATTTGATTTATAAAAGTCTCTTTGCATTGATGACACACAGACTTGCAAATACTGGAACCTATTTGGGGCCCAGGATAGATTTAAATCTGTAATTATTCCTAGGTACACTTACAAAGAGAGGAAAAGGGGCAAAATCTTCAGACTTCTTTGAGACTTACGGTAACCAAAAACTTTCTCAGAGTCATTAAGCCTGCAAGAACTGTGCAGGTTTATTTACAGTAAATGCCATAGTCTAAATTCTACTCTGTTGCACCTGTAAATCTGGAGTGTAACAGTTGACTGGGGTTAAGGTGACTAGATGTCCCAATTTTATAGGGACGGTCCTGATGTTCACGGCTTTGTCTTATAGAAGTGCCTATTACCTTGCACCCCCTGTCCTGATTTTTCACACTTGCTATCTGGTCACCCTAACTGGGGTCAGTAGAATGTTGAAGTCAGTCTTCACCTGAGTTGCTACTGATTTACACTGGTGAAACAGAAAGTAGAATTTGGCCCAAGAAATATCTTGCAAATAAAAGGTGATCAATACCAAAAATATTTAGATAGAATGGAGTTACTCCACTGGATTTACAATAGTGTAAACTGGATCATATCGAGGCCCCGTCACACATTAGACATGTATTGAAACTCATTGTCCTGCATATGCATCATTATCAGGAAACTCTTTTCTTTTAGTAGCTAGAGGCTGAGTGGTGAGCATACCAAAGAGGGGATGACAGAAGACACTGTGGATAGATCTCTTTGGACAAGGAAAATACTGAGATGCATAGCTATTTATGCAAACATAACCTCAGAAGCACTCTGCAGACAAAGCATGGATTATATTCAGAACATTTCTCCTCACACCAAGAACTAAAAAAGAAAAATTGCCAGTTAACCTGGTTAAAGCTCTTTTGGTATCTATAGAAACAACCGCAGCCTTATCTACAGCCTGTTTTATAATATTAAATAGCTGTCTAATATTATATGATGAATTGTTCTATAAAATTAAGCCTGTTTTTAACTAGCTGTGGGGGCAACGTTTCCATATTGAAGTCCAAAAATTCCAATACAATCTTTGGGTGCAAGGTAGAAATATATGGGGCCAGACCCTCTGTGATGGAGCTATGCCAGTTTACATGAGGTGAGGATTTGGTTTATCAAGACAGAGACTGTAGAATCGCTAGACTCGCTTTATATATGAAATGAGATACTTGATGGGCTTCCTATAGTTTGGAATATATTGTATCAAGAATGCTCAGGATTCTGAAAGACAGCTGGAAATTCCATGTGGCCCAGGGGCTTGAGAAGATTTCATACCCTCATAGCCTCTAACTTAATAGGCGTTGATCATGAAAGTCCTTTCACGGTGCACAGCAGGGTGTGCAGTGTTGGTGCCGTTCAGTGCCAATTGAGACTACACGTGGAAGCATGAAAAGTAAGCACTAAGGGCTAGATTCACAGCGGAACATAGCTATGGTGATGCTGAGTGTTGCCATGCCTAATTTTTAACCATCTTGGCTCCCTATAATAAATCGGGAGAGATAGGCACCTCAGAATGGGATTCACAAATATCAGCATGCTAGGTGGCTCCTTGCTTAAATTAGCCAATGAGTGATGCCAGCTGAGGGGTTTGTGATAAGTCCTGTCCCTCTCTCAGAAACAGGCGCATAAGTCCAGACTGCAGGGAGGTGCCTCCTTTGCTTGGGATTCGCAGCTGCAAACCCTTTCTTGATGTTAGGCCCCTACACCATTTGTGGGGAGAAGGGGGGGAGGAGGAGTTGCTGTCACATAACTTTTAGTCCAGTAACTAGGGTACTCACTGAGGATGTGGGAAGATCCATGGTTCAAGGATTTGTAGTGCCCTAGCCCACTGAGCCATGGGATAGTTTGATATGGGGCTCCTTCAGTCTCTCCTACTGAAGTTGCTCCCATTTGTATTAATAATGAAAGAGTGATTGGACCCTAGGTCTCCCACAGACCAAGTTAATGCTCTGACTACCAGGCTACAAAGTCATTCTCAGGCTTGTGCTCTCTCTCTCTCTCTATGGCCCAATGATTATTATTTATTCCCAGTGGAATGGCTTCAGTTGGAGAGATTGAGAGACCCTGTCAGAATACCCCAGAGACAAGGCCACTCACCTGAGAAGTGTTTAAAATTTGGCCTGTCTGCCCCACAGTCTCCTTCTGAGCTGATCTCAGCCCAGCTCCGCGAGACAAGAGCCGCAGGAGTCACTACTGTAGAGTCAGTGTGGGGTGGGCTCATTTTGTGAACCCTTTCCACCCCCCAGGCACCTATCCCCCCAGAACTTCTGAAGGCAGCACTTGTCCCACTTTAGCCACTTCAGATATTGGGAGGTATGCACCTAAGTTTGTTTGTGAATATAATCCCAGGCATTTTCCTCTCCACTGACTGGTAAGAAGTCTCAAATCTCACTTGTGTGCTTGCTTCCTTTCTCTTGAGTGCACAGGGGAAAAACTGTGTGGGGTGTATGGTTCGAGAGTGAACACATCTGAGTCAACCCCAACTTAATCCTCAGCATGCTATGAAGTGCTTCGCTACCTGTTTGTTCCTGTCTTTGGCCACAATGTTGCCTCAAGAACATGTTGGCTGGACAGCAGGGCACTCATTAAGCAGGTACCTTGCCCAACACTCCCTGTTCTACTCATCACTTTTTGCTGTGTGCTTTGACAGTCAGTGCAACACTCTATACCTGCACTGTGTGATTCTGTGTACACAGAATCTGTTGTTTATTTAGGCAGAAGTTCTGTGACAATCAATGAATTGTGCTGATGAGGCACAGCCAATCAGTGAGTCAAATCAGTAGAATACTTGAGTCCATTTTATAATCTTACAACTGAGGTAAGTATCATTTACTGTTAAAGGCAGCTTTACTTTTATCATAACTTGGTCATGTTGTTTGTGTTTTTGAGGAGAAACATACACTTAACTAGATTAGTTTGCCCATTTCTACCCATTTATACTTTGCCTTTTTCATGGGAGTTGCACAACCTCCCTCAGTTAACTGCTGAGCTCTTCAATAAATGCACGACATCTGTAGAAGGACAGAACACAATTTTATGCTGCCTGTATGACAGAACTGAACACTTGCCACCTATTTAAATTGTGCAAATGTCTGACTTATGAGCAATGTAAGTGGCAGGAGAATGCAGCCCTTAGGATCAGTGACAAAAAATTGGATTCAGGTTGTTTTATCTCTTGCGGATGTTCAACATTATTTTTGTCAGGTAGTAGTTAAGTTGAAGAGAGATCTCTTTTTTGGAATAGAAACATGAAATAATAATGTCCTCCAATGTCATCTCATCAGGTTAAGTCACTAGATGGATGATATCTTGAGATGAAATGATGCTAATGATACTGAGAGTGAATATATTTGTGGGTAAAGGAGTTCACATTTTTCTCTCTATCGGGTGGGGGAGGGATAGAGGGAGTAGAAAAGGAAATAAATGCACATGCAGATAATAACAGCAAACTTAAATATTACGAGTTTCCAAATGGTTTTTAAACAAAGGAAATTTAGGCTGAATATCAGTTAAAAATTTGTAATGGTGAGATCTATTAGACTGTGAAATAATTTTCCAATTAACTCTATTGTTTGGGTCATTAAAAACTGGACAAAACATGAAACACAAGGACTTCTTAAAAGTCTGTTGTACTGATGCCAGCATATGGAATGAAGGCAGCCAAAGCTAATTGCTGTAATAATCTTTAAGAACCACCATTGGCTGACTTCCTAGAACATCTAGCATCATACCTAGTAGTGTAGTCCCCATGATTCATAGTCCTGGAGACCTTGACATCCACATAGAAAATACGCACAACCCAGTAATCCAAGGCGTTTTGCCATCATTATAATTATGGGCTTCTCATGAAGACAGTTGGACAACCCCATAGCTTATCTTCTACTATAGGTTAGATCATTTTAGTGTGGAAAACACTCCATTCTTATGAAGAGAGCCCAATTTCCTTAAAATAGAAATCAAAGTGCTCCATCTTACCAATTCAGTGACCCAATCATATGGTGACCAGATGTCCTGATTTTATAGGGACAGTCCCAATATTTGGGGCTTTTTCTTATATAGTCACCTATTACCTCCCACTCCCTGTCCTGATTTTTCACACTTGCTATCTGGTCACCCTACCCAATCAGCTAGTTAGCTCTAGATCTCAGAAGGCTCTAGTGGGAAACACTCATTCACAAGACCAAGGCATTGACAAACACAGGGGAACATTGCAACCATTGCAAAGCAGTCCCATGTGATCACCCATCATCTTCAACATTTATATGAGACTAATTGGAGACTTTCTGAGACACCATGAAATCCACTATTCAGCCTCTGCCATTACAAAACATTCCAGTACCTGGAAGAAATAAGTAAGGACTATTTGTTAAAGGTATGAGAGCAACCGACTCAAACTCAATTCAGGAGCAACTGGCTCAAATTTAATCCAGGCAAGATGGGCATGGGGTTGGTTGGAAGGGGAAAGTGTTTTGTGACTTTCCACACAAAATCTAACCTCAGTGTGGATCAAGGGCATCAAGGATTGTCAGCGTTGTGAGGACCTGTGATCATGCTAGAGTCCTTGCTACTTCTGGATATATAGATTGCTACAGCAGCAACAAATCCATTCTTCCGTCTTAAGTGAGCCAAGTGACTGTGACCTTTCCTCTCATATAAGGACCTTATTGTAATCCCTATATCACAGAATATTGCAACTCATTACTTCCAGAGCTGGGTATAAACACAAGATGAAGATGGTTTAGTACACTGGTCTATCACTTATGCAACAAAAGCCAACACAATCAAATCACACCAATAGCTCTTCCTGATCACATGCTCACCATTAGTTCCCAATCCAAATCCTGTTCCTAATCTGATAGTAGTTTAGCTCAGAGGCACTGCAGGGAGAACATTCTCTGTGGAATGACCCCAGTGGCATAAGTCCTTTTAATCAGATATCAGACAGAGCCCAAGCTTCTTGGTGTTCAGACTTAAGTATGAGCCAAACCTTTTTGATAAAACTTTTCCCAACAAATACTTCCCTCCAAAAAGGAAAGAGACTCTGGCCTCTGCTGCCAGGAGATCAGGACCCTTGTTTGACTTTTGCCTGCACACATTTTGCTTAGATACTGAGCTGAAGGGCACCTTAGAAATACCTTAAATAGGTATATGGATTTGATTTGTGATTCCCCATCACAAGACCACCACGTTCTTGGCAGTCTAACTGACAGGTCATAGATGGGCAAATCTCTTCTCAACTCTTGGAACAGGCACCTGCAGGTGAAGGGTAAAACAATTGTTGAATGGTTGTGGGTTTAGCTTGTTGTACCTTTTGTCAGAACAGAAAACCCATCTCCAAGGCTGTCAATAAGGGACATTTCATGAGCACTAGAGTCTCTAAAAAACTATAAAATGATTTTTAAAGAAGAAAAGAAAAATCCCCTAAAAACCCAATTTTCCTGCTGTGAATGGAATAATTTCTTTTAATATACTAAACCATTAAAAAATTAAGCTTCTTTCTTTAGCACCACAGTAAGGGAAATGCACTTTATTTGGAGAATGCAAATGCCTCAAGCTGTATTATTTTTCTTTCAGCAGCTCTCAGCAAGTGGCCATTTAGATTTAATTGCTCCTCACAGTGTAGTCCAATTAAGAATGGTATCAGCAGGGCAAGGACTATTTGTTAATCTGTAAAAGGTGTGAGAGACAGTTCTTGTTTTGCCTGAGGTTTCTATTCACATGTTTGGGTAAAAATCTAACCAGCCAGAACTCATCTGCCAGCCATATATGAGTATTAGCAAGCTATCAGTTATAAGCAAGATGAATGTGCAAATGTAATTGAGTAGAACAAAAACTTTATAAAATATTTATTTGCATTAGGAAAGATACAGTATTGCTGGACCTATAACCTCAAATTAAAAAGCCAAAGTTTTGACAGTTGACTGGAGAGGTGTTTTTGTTCTTGCTTTGGATATAGTTGACTTGGAGGAAGACTCTAAAACACGGACAGCCAGCCAGGCTGGGATGCTGGTGTAGAAAAAGAAGAAAAAGCTTTTCGGTGCTAGAATATTTTGCCTAGTAAAGGAATGTCAGATGAGTCACCATGTCTATGTGAACAACTCTACTCTTTGTATTTGGAACTAGTGTTCTGAACACCATCGGCATATGAGGCAGCATAATTCCCATGAGTACTGAGAACTTGGTACCAGATCCTTTGCTGATGTAAGGCAGCCTACCTCTATTAACATACATCTATTTTATATATTTCTAAAAGATTGTCAAGAGGGCCCAGGGCATTGCAGGGCGCGTTCTTCTCTGAGAATTTGCAAAAATCCAAACAAATAAAAATTAATCATTTTAATTATTATTAAAATAATAATGAATAATAATAAAGAATAATAATGATGGCTGATTTACATCAGTTGAAGAGTTGGCCCTTTTGGTGAAATGCTGTATGTGAATGTGTGATAATATCTCTGGGAACTCATGCATAAAAAGATTAGGTGCTTGTGTTCTGATGCCTGAGGTAATAGTGAAAGAATCTCTGTCTTTATTTTCAAGAAGTGCCTCAGTCCCCCTGAAAAAAGAAGAACAGGAGTACTTGTGGCACCTTAGAGACTAACAAATTTATTAGAGCATAAGCTTTCGTGGACTAGCCCACTTCTTCAGTCCCCCTGGTGCACTCCCCATTTAGAGATTCATTTTCTTTCTGAAGCCACCAGTTTTCTTCTGCTGCCTTCCAACAAGATGTTTTAGGATATTAATTTCCGTCACAGTGGTCTTCTTTTACTTCTTGATCTTCTCCAAAGATGAAATTCTCAAATCCCACAATCAGTATGAGTACTGAGATTTATATGGCTGCCCCATATCCTGGTTGAAGGAGACAAAACCATCCCCCACACCGTATGTCAGGCAATGTGGCTGCTTCCCAGTCTCTCTGCTGAAGCTACTGGCTGAAATAGTAGCTGCTGCCTCTCTCCACCCTCAAGAAGAGTCCTCCCACCCACTGCTACTGTGCGAATGCAGACCCAGTTCCTCCCTCTGAGGATCATCACTTGTTCCCCTGCACAATCAGAGCCCTCCCTACCCATAGAAGGATGTGGTGGACTAATTTTCCCCCTAAAAAAGTATTTCATAAGCATCTGTCGTTATATTTGAGAAAATTAGGTCTCTTGTACAAAATAACACATTCTTTCATTCTTACTAAGTATATATAAGCTGCAGCATTTTCCAGTATGGTGACTGTTTTGGTTGTAAATCTCTTTTTTTGCAGGGAGGTGCTACATGTCAGGACAGAAGGCCTGTCCCTGAATGCTGCTGAGCACTGGTAGTTCTCAGTGACTTAGTGGCAGTTGCCAGCATGCAGTAGTAATTCTTAGGATCGGGGCAAGACTTTCTCCATTGCTCTCCTTTCCAGGGCTAATGAAGACAGACTTTTTTTTTCCTGGAGGACAAAGAGTTTTAACCCACCCATCATTCTTGGCTCCTCGGAGTGGAATTGCAGTTTCCATCAGCAGTTTCTAATTTTGACTGCAGCATGATCCTTCTACAGGAAAGAGGCACTGTGTGAGAGCAGAGTGAGCCATGGACCCATCTCCTTGATGAAAGTTGAATTGCTATCAGGAAGGCATACAGTACAGGACTTTGTTTCTTTTAATCAAAAGAGATACTTGTGGGGCAATAGTGCAGATTCTACCATATTTTCCCTCTTCTTCATTGTTCCCTTTTATTTTGTAAAATATATATCATCTAATCTAGTAGTGTCTGAGCCTTAAAAGGGCAAATAATTAGGGTTATTAGTTGGTGATGCAAGAATATCATAATTAGTAGGAATTTTTCAAAGCTGTAATTAATAGACTCATCATATGATAAACAGTAATAGGTGTAGAACTGGTCAAATAATCCATAAATTGCAAATTCTGGTCCTTTATGGCTCTGGGCAAACTCTCTTTGTTCTACTTTGGTAAAACTAGTCTAGAATGACATCCAAGATCAGTGTAAGTCACTGAAGACATTGAGTGAAATACTGGACCCACAGAAGTCAATAGAAATTTAGGTTTTGAGTTGCATGGGGCTGGGCTTTCACCATTTGTCTTCAGTGGAGCTATGCTAATTTACACCAGCTGAGGATCTAACTTAGTAGTGGGTACTGAGATTCACTGATGTTCTGTCTACCCACTCTGTTGTTGGGCAGTAAAATTCTTCACCCTTGCACATGAGAAATGTGGAGTCCTTTGTTATTTACAGATCCAAACCAATTTTTTTTTTTTTAAAGACTAGATCCTTCAGTTTAGCTCTTGGGCCCATTATTGTTTACATACGACTACTGTGGAGCTCTCAGAAGTGCTGACGTAAGGATACCTATTGTGACAAAGTTCCTCCTCCATCTTGGTGGGTCCTGCACTTATTGGTGGATTTTCTTGCCTCAGAGATTCACCATGTGGGTTGGGGAACAGCCCAGAGGCCTTCCCCTCTGGAAGAACCCACAGTCCAGGTCAATTGGGAGGTTTAGGGGGAACCCAGGCCCGCCCTCTACTCCGGGTTCCAGCCCAGGGCCCTGTGGACTGCAGCTGTCTATAGTGCCTCCTGTAACAGCTGCATGACAGCTACAACTCCCTGGGCTACTTCCCCATGGCCTCCTCCAAACACCTTCCTTATTCTCACCATAGGACCTTCCTCCTGGTGTCTGATAACACTCATGCTCCTCAGTCCTCCAGCAGTACACCCTCTCACTCTCAGCTCCTTGCACCTCTTGCTCCCAGCTCCTCACACTCACACCACAAACTGAAGTGAGCTCCTTTTTAAAACCCAGGTGCCCTGATTAGCCTGCCTTAATTGATTCTAGCAGCTTCTTCTTAATTGGCTCCAGGTGTCCTAATTAGCCTGCCTGCCTTAACTGGTTCTAGCAGGTTCCTGATTACTCTAGTGCAGCCCCTGCTCTGGTCACTCATATCTGCCCTCTACCAGACTCCTGTACCCCACTGGTCTGGGTCTGTCACACTATACAGAGTAAAGTGACTGATTGTAACAGTTAAGCATCATTTTTATTTCTTTTAAAATTTTATTGTACTGTACTGTGTATAAAAGTTAACATACAACAAATTTAAAGCGGAACAGTCTTCAATTAAAATGTCTGTAATATGATGGCATTAGTTTGCTGTTGAATTATGATCTCACAATGGTTTTACTAGGCAAAGAAACTATTTGTGGCATGGTGCACTTCAATTCAGGGGCTTTACCTTGCATATTCTGCCTGCTTTAAATTCCTACTGACTTCAGTGTGTGTTTTGGTTGTGCAAGGAATGCAGGTTGAGATTTCACAAAGAGTCTGATATTCAGACACAACTTCTACTACAGTTAATGGACTGAAATCCCATCTCTTTGCCACTAGGTGGTACCCACATAAAACATTAAGTTTCTCTGGTATTTGCATATACCCAGTAGAACATTGTATTGCAATTTGCTACACTTATAGAAATTATTCTGTCTGAATATGCCAAACCCTGGTGCATTCTGTATTTATGATAAAGATGCTGTTTTTTCCATGGCAAGAAAAGTTTGTTTTCTGGATAAATGAATAATGGAGTAGTTATTTCAGCTGTGTAAACAACCAAGGTCTTTCTTAGAACTCATAGAATACCAGAGTTAGAAGGGACCTTAGGAGGTCATCTAGTCCAGCCCCCTGCTCAAAGCAGGACCAATTCCCAGATAGATTTTTGCCTCAGATCCCTAAATGGCCCCCTCAGGGATTGAACTCACAACCCTGGGTTTAGCAGGCCAATGCTCAAACCACTGAGCTATCCCTCCCCCCAATAATATATGGAGATAGTCTATCTCCTAGAACTGGAAGGGACCCAGAAAGGTCATTGAGTTCAGCCCCCCACCTTCCCTAGCAGGACCAAGTACTGATTTTTGCCCTAGATCCCTAAGTGGCCCCCTCAAGGATTGAATTCACAACCCTAAGTTTAGCTAGCCAATGCTCAAACCACTGAGCTATCCCTCCCCCAATTTCTTGACTATCTGAGAGTTGGAGGTGTCCAGCCCCTCAAGGATTAGGTCAATAATTCTGATTGTGGAAGCCACAATCCATCAAGGTAGTTAAGAACATGCCTGACTTTAAACACT
Organism: Trachemys scripta elegans; assembly: GCF_013100865.1. Classification (NCBI taxonomy): domain Eukaryota; kingdom Metazoa; phylum Chordata; order Testudines; family Emydidae; genus Trachemys; species Trachemys scripta. The sequence goes on along the minus strand of NC_048303.1, from coordinate 36,061,302 downwards.
CATTTACTAAATTTAGGAATGCGCTAAGTACCTTGATGAATCGGTATCATAGCGCCTATTCCTACTATTCTTGAAGTCAATTGCAAAATATTTATTTACTTCAGTGGTGCATAATTGGGCTCAGAGTGCCCAGTCCCACAGTCTAATGAGAGTAAAACATTCATTGAATTCAGTACGAGTGGTTTCCTTTGGGGGGGGGCAGAACTGGGCCCACAGCATGGGTTAGATGTTACTGTTTTTCTATCTCCCACAATATTTCTAACAGAGACTGACTGTTTAATCTAGTCTCTGAGGAAGCATGTAATCTGATAAGTTAAAATGTCAGGAATAATTATAAAAAAAACTTGGGTATGTCCCAGCAGAATAAATACAGCTATTGAAAATTTAAAAAATAATTCCTTAATCACTAAGTAGTGAGCTGTACATCAAGTTGTTGTGTTAAAGGATGTAGAGTTATATTAGATCACACACATACTCTCATCTCTTGGTATGCTGCATGAGTGTCACTGTGAGGAGATGCTCTACTCACCCCAGGTATGGCGCCTCCTCCTGGCCATTCTGGGGAATAGCTCACCAGGTCAACACCTCTCCCCACAGTTGCAAGCCATCCCTCCACTTCTGTCTCTTTGTCTGCAGCCCCTCTCTCACTCCAGGAGCTGCTGCAGCCTCTTCATGACTCAGTCCTCCAGCTACCTCACTATCATGGCTTTCCCTTTCAGGGGGCAGTTGGGGGTGGAAAGTCTCTTCTCCCAAACCAGCTCAGACAATCTTCCTATACAATGTCCCACCAGGGCCACTTCCCCAATGGCCAATTAGGGAACCAGGGCCCACCCTCTACTCTGGATTCTGGCTCAGGGACCCCTCTAGCCAGTAGTGAAAGTTTGTTCCACCCTATACCTTGCTGCATTTCCCTGAGGCCTGTTCCCTTCCTTCTCTGGGTCTGCTAGCTTCACCACTCCCTCCTCCCAGGGAGCAACTGCAGCGTACACATTTCTGCAGCTTCCACACTCCTCCTGCTTTCCCAGCAGCCCCTTTTGGCAAGGTTCAACCACCTTACAGTCTCTCTCTGCCCCTCACCTTGGGATCCCTGTGATGCATAGTCTAGCAGTCTATTTCTGGCCTCCTTTATCAGGAAGGACCGTCATGCCCGCATTCTTCACCACTTGTAACAGGGTGCTCTACTTACTGTTACATGGCACCACCTCCTGGCAGTTCTGGGGACTAGAGTGTAGAATTATGGAGAGCTGCACACCTTTCATAGGAGAGGAAAACAATCTCCACTTGAGAAAAAACACATGGGTATCCAGAGGCTTTTTTAAAATGAAAATGTTACTGAAATAATTGCTATGCAGCCACTTAACTGGCAGCAAGATGTCCTTCAGGGGCAAGCATCCATCCCTGCAGAGGAAGACTGCATGGTTATGCAGTTACATTGTGATGCATGAGCAGGGATTAAAGTAGGTCAAAATAAGAGAGGAAGCTCACCAATTCTGGTGCTTGTCATCACAGGTCTTGATGTTGATGTGTCTGTGTATTCAGTGATGCCATGTGGCCTAGTCTTGTGATGATGGGACACAGCCAAGGGAAGAGAACTGGGGCAAAAGAAGAAAAGTATCTAGTGCAATGAGTTCTTGTCCACAAGTAGACCCCATAGCCAGCCCAAAACAGTGTGGGTTGTACACATGGTGTAGAGTTTTGTGGGGATACATTCCTGATGATCCACATCTCAATTCTATGAGGATGGAGACTTTGACCAGAGTGGATGATATGTAAAAAACTAAAAAGGATGGGGGGGTTCTTTGTGGGTTGCCTAGATGGCCCTCACATCTCTGGCCATTTAGTCTATCTTTTTCTTGTTGGCCATTTCAAATGTCTATTTAAGGAACTTATAGGGCTCCCAGTACCATTGTATCTGAGAACCTCACAATCTTTAATGTATTGAGCCTCACAACTGCCCCATGAAGCAGGGAATTATTATTATCCCTATTTTACAGATGGGGAATGGAAGCACAGAAAAGCTAAATGACTTGTCCAAAGTCACATACAAAGTCTATGGCCAAACAGGGAATTAAACCCAGATCTCCAAAGTCCCAGGCTAGCCACTGGAGCTTCTTTCCTCTCACTGCATGTGTGAGTGTATGGTGGGGGGAAGGAGGTCTTTTTTTCCCTGGCACTAGCCCTGCCTGCCTTCTACCTGTTTTATGGTCAAGACCCTAAACCATGTCTTCTCAGAATACTGTACTCTTTGTTTGTAAAATTGGATATAATGAAATGCATAAATGTTTTGAACCTGAATTTTAAATTAGATCTATATATATTGCATTAGCAAAATGTACAGCTATAATACAATGCGATGAGTTACAGTCTTTTCCATTGTTAATAAAGTCTTAATTGTTATACTAAAATTTGTCTGATGCAGGGCTAAAATATAATTTATATATATAGAAATTCAGTATGATGCCAGTTAATTCAATGTCATTCAATAATATATTTCATACCAAAGCATCATAATATATTAAGCCCTAGACATTTACAGGGAATTGACTTTAATCCTTTGGTGGTTGAAAATAGCTTCACTGGGATTAATGGCTTAAAGTTAATTGTTTTTGCTAATGTTTTATTTGAAATGTACTGCTCAGAGAAGGTAAAGTGACATTTTACTCACTAGGGATAGTCGGCCAAATTCACTGCTGAAATAGCCAGGTGAAACCTCATTGACTTCATTAGAGCTGCACCTGTTTACATCAGCAGTGAATTTGGTATTTTGCCCTTTTAGGAAAAGGGGAAAACGTAAAGGTTGGAGCTCAGAAATCTGGAGGTGGAGCACAGAGTACAAGGGATAGGATAAATGCCAGAAGCGGAGATGCACAAGATTGAGCTAACACATTTAGACACTGTGGTGATAGATAGATAGATCAGTGTAAGCTGCTTTTTGTCCTTTTCAGAACGAGTTCTAGTTTTAAATCTTGCTGTGTAAATAGTGTGAAATTAATCAGGACAGTTAATAACCTCTTAAAAGAAATAATCAAGTAATAGTTTATAGAACCAAGGAAAATGCAGAAAAAGGAGCTGGAAAAATATTTCGGGTGGACAACCCTGAGCTGAGACGCTGTTGTATTTGGAACTGCACTCTAGATCTGAAGACCTGTTAAAGGCCAGAGTAGACAATGGAAAACTGGAGTGGCCAGGTAATGAGCTACTCCTCTTCTTGAAGCCGAAGGGCTTGACCCTGCAAGGAGCTAAGCATTCTTGTGGAGTGCTGAGCAACCTGAAGCCCCTGTGAATTCAATGGGAGTTCGGGGGGGAAGAGGAGGGGTCATTATCTTGCAGGATGGAGCCCTATAGGTCCTTTGGCTTTAATCGAAATTTTGCTTGTGGCATGCCTGCAGGATTGCGCCTTTCATGGGTGTACTTGCTTTGTATTGTTTAATTTGATTTTACAGAGTATAGTTGCTTGAGAGAATCCAGATATGCAAGTGGATTTTCTGAAGCTGAAAAAACACTGTATATGTGTAGAGCAAGACTGTTTCCAGCTAAAAAATGTCATCTTTATAAATCGTAATTACCAATAGTTACAAATACATTTTAAACATTTTTTTTAAACCTAAGGGTTGTTAGGTTAAGAAAGAAAGACAGTGCGTGAACCTTTGTGAAAGTGGCCATCTTTTATAAAATGGTTTAAAAAGTTTGTAAATGATAAAAAAATATTTAGTGTCATGCAAAAGTTGCAATATGATGTGACAATATAGCCTACCTCCATTGTGTGAAGGAACGCACAGAAATTTGACTATTAATACAGACTAATTTGTGTTAGAAATCCAGCTAAAAATCTCCTGAGATCAACCTGTCTCACGAGATTTCCTTTATTTCCTGGTTCCTGGCTACTTGGAAATACCAACAGAATAGACTTTCTTGGTGTATTTCAGTATTTCTTGGTTAAGTCCTAGCTAAAGCCCAGGGGCCTGATGCTGCATTGCTTTCAGCTTGTGCTGTTATTTACACCTGCAAAGTGGGTATAAAATGCTAGCATTCTAGACCAACTAGAAATCACTAACCTGGTACCACATGCAGAATAGAACATACATTCCTTCTCTAAGATGCAAACTGAACCATTCTTCCATTACAATTGTGTCATACAAATTAATATTCCCATGCTATATTAACACTTAGAATATGTTTCATTCCCCTAAACAATCCCCAGACATATAACAACTACAGCAGTTCATCTCAAGGACTCAGTATTAGGCTCTTTCAGTGCATGGAAAACTGACCTCTAAGAATTCTCTTGACAGACTAAGGTCAAAAGTGTATTTTGAAAAGTGCAGGAAGCCTATATTTTTCTAGAAGCCTGAAATAGTAACATGTAAGCAGTACTGTCTGTACATGTTGTATTAATAATGGATTACTATGTGCCCTGTCTTACAAAAGTGAGCACTATTACTTCAGTATTATCGTCCTGTATGTGCACACCATTTTTATAAATGTAAAGAAATAATTACCAATAAGTTACCATATGATACTACATTAATACAAACTGAAACTGCTAGTGCAATAAGTCCTTTTCATCATAGATTTATAGTCCTTAATAATGATAGTCTTGATTCTGCTTGTACTAGAGTCAATGTGGTTTTAGCCACATCAGGTCCTATATAATTTATTTTACTAAAAGAAAAAAAATTGATTAGGCTAATCCCAGAGGTTCAGCTTCCTATCTCGGATTGGCGAATGCATGAAAATGAGGTTCTTTAGACCTTCAAGAACAGAGTCATTCAATCTATCCATGCCAAGATTTGTGGAAGATCAGCAGCAATCAAGATCAGATCCTAAATCTGCCACGTTTTCTTGAGAATCTAACGTAGCAACTGTAGGCCTTTTTGCCAGGGCCGGCGCTTCCACTAGGCGACTCTAGGCGGTCGCCGAGGGCGGCAGGATTTGGGGGGCAGCATTTTGCCGTCCTCAGTGGAAATTCGGCAGCGGGGGGTCCTTCCGCTCCGGGTCTTCAGCAGAAATTCAGTGGTGGGTCCTTCACTCACTCCGGGACCTGCCGCCAAAGCGCCCCGAAGACACAGAGTGGATGGACCCCCGCCGCCGAATGCTCAGAGGAGGAGCGCTGCCGCCTAGGGCAGCAAAAACCCTGGCGCTGCTCCTGCTTTTTGCTAAATACTCATTGGTTTTGTTTGGTTTTGTTTGTTTGTTTGCATGCTCACAGTCACAAATGTGTTTAAGTGAATTAGGGCTTATTTCTAGGCCTGTCTCTATGAGGTACTGAGGCTCCTCAACTTCTGTTGAAGCAAATGACTATTGAAAGTGCTTAACAGTGCCCAGGAATCAACGAGCAGTTCACAGTTTTGTGCTTATATGCTTTATAATCTAAGTACTTAACATTTTGAATTTGGACAGCAGATACATTCGACTATTATGTTTATTTAAGGTGGCTACAAGCCCTTTAATTTAAAATTATGTGTTTCAATTCAGTACTTAAACACAAAAGTCTAACCCATACATATATATATATGTCCCCTCTGAATAGAAATGAGTAGATTACATTTAACACATTATATGGTCCAGATCACACATTCCTTTTCTGTCAAAAGCTATACAGAGGAATCTTGAGGGCAGGAGAACTCAGTAAGGTTCTTCTGATGGGGTTTCCTCTGAATTCTTCTCCTGAGTGAGATTGGTTAGATGAAAGTAACAAGATGTTTGACCTTGAGCCTATTGGATCTCCAGAAGGAAGATCAGTGTAGATCTCATGGGATCCACTGGAGGCCAGGACCATCCATAGGGAGACCCTGTGCCTCTGTGTAGCCTCTTATGCCCTGTGGCTTTTCCCTCTGTTCCTTGTCAGCAAGAATCCAGTGGAGATAGCTTAAAAGATCCTCTCCTCTGAGCAGTGGCCATTGTAGCAGTGTTGCCAACCTTCCCGGTTTCATTACAGGTCTCGTGATGTCTGAGGTTTTTCTCAAAGCCGTAGCTCTGGAACTCATGTGATTAGGTAAGAATCTCAGCTTTCATCTGAAGAAAAGATAAGTTTCTAGCCCTCATGGTGGTGGAGAAAAACTTGAAAATGTGACTCATGTATATCCTAAAGGCTCAGAAACAAGAAGACAAATTAGACCCAAATTTAGCATAAAAAACTAAACAACAAACCTCCCCCATGATTTTTAATCCAATCTCATGATTTTGAGGCCTGACTCATAATTTTTGAATGCTTGAGGTTGGCAATACTGTAGCCCTATTCCTCATCTTTAAATGGAGTTTCACTGCATGGAGTGGATGGTTCATGCGCCATTATAGCCTTAGGACTGGAGGGTTGTAATCATAGAATATCAGGGTTGGAAGGGACCTCAGGAGATCATCTAATCCAACCCCCTGCTTAAAGCAAGACATATCCCCAGGCAGTTTTTTTTTTACACCCCTGTTCCCTAAATGGCCCCCTCAGGGATTGAGCTCACAACCCTGGTCATCTTTGCTTTATTCCTTCCTTGCCCATCTCCTCCCCACTAACGGATCCGTGGCCCCTGAAGAGTTGGGACAAGGGGGAAGAAAGGTGCTGTATAATGGCGGTGACTGAATGCCCCTTCCATGGGTCAGAGGTTGCTCCACACACACACAGCATCCCCCATGCATGAATCCTAACTACCACACGACTGACCCTACATAGTGTACTGTACATGACCTGGGAATTAAAGATGTACTTTAGTTCAGAAATACTAATGCCAACTTGATGGGCTATGAATGTAATTTCAGGAGTCAGTAAATGGCATGGTTTCCAATCCATGGGCATTTCTGCTGTTAATTATGTATTTGAAAACACATTTTTGAAAGATTAGGCAATTCATTAAGATAAAATTCATATACTCAAAGTATCCTCTTTTAGTGTATAATATATCTTGGAGGGGGAGGAGAAGAGGCATATTGTACAAAATAATTAGATTGAGAGGCACTGTCTGAGTGGAAAGTAATTTTTGTATATAATAAAAAACACTCCTAAATTGAATAGCTTGCCATTTAGTCTTGGTTGTGCTGCCATTCATATATCATCATGATGACCTCTGTAAATGCCTGACAGTGTAACATACAATCAGGGGCAATGTATTATTTTAGAGTGTACATTAATTTTAATGGAGTGATCACTGTGTTTACATTTTCAGAATGCTCTGAACATTGTTGCAATATAGATTCCCTTCAGTCACATGCACAACATGATGTGGCAGTGAGATATAGCTATTTTCTCCAGTCAGAAATGCCATTTCCTGATTTACATGATACATAGATATTTTATAGACTGGCAGAGCATTGAAACTTTTATGAACTGAGGAAATCTGCAAATGAATTACTGTGTGCTGTGCTATCCAAGGAACATAGGCTATTGGCCAGATTCTAACCTGAGAAATGATGCATATCTAGTCTTATAAAGGCGCAATCCTGCAGGCATATCTAGTCTTATAAAGGCAAAGTATCAGTGTACTTAAGATACATTGTGCTATGCATTTCACAACTGAATTTAGACTTTAACTTCATACATCTAAGTATTTTACATAAAGCAAACAATCTTAGCATAGAAGTAATCAGATACCTTAATTATAGATGGCATTTGACCACTGAATTTGAACTATTGTGAACCTTACATTATCTAAACTGAACTGAGGCATCAGTGGGAATGGGGATTAAAAACTGAAGGGGAGATGGTGAGAGAAGGACATTTCTGGTATATCACAGAAAGCTCTTGTCAATGTTTCTCACAGCCATCTGACAGGGGCATTTCTTTTAGTGAGCTCCGTCTATGGCTGTAGAGGGTTTTTAATGAAATTTTAACTATTCTGGGCATTAAGAGAGCCTCCGAGGAAGTCAATGAAAAATGGAACCAATTGAAATAAAATGTATTGATATTGCTCATTTACCAGAAATATTGTTGAGGTGAAGTTAAGGTTTCTACTGCCCAATCATGCCTTCTGCTCTGTGTGCCCATTCAGAACCTAGCAGTTCAAAACTGCAAACTCAAATATTAGGAAACCAGGAAATTCTCCGTATGTCTCCACCCAAAGAATGTTAGCACCATGAGCACAACTATCCACAAATTTACAAAAACTAGGAAATGCATACTAAAAGAGCTGTTTTCCATACAATACAACCACATGACCTTCACTTTGCCCCCTTTGGGGTGGCAGCAGACTTGGAACACCACAGTAACTTTGGCTCTCCTTAACTCAAACTGTCATTGTCTCCTTGACCACCACAAGTCCAAATCACTACCCCTATTCACAGAGTCTATCCTTACCCTCAATGTGGCTTGTGGAGCAGCATTGATACTAGGAGCAATTATCACTGGTTAGGAGCGAGAGCATGGGACACAGTGAGCTGCTACTCCTTGTTTCCAGCTGCACAGTTCCAGTCACAGAGGTTAACGATGCAATACAGAAGCTAATGAAGAGATTTCTTAAAATTATTTTCTTCTGATTCAGATGAAGATATTCTCCATTGTCCAGAGAACGATACATGGTGTTAACATTCCCATGGGGACACAGTTAGGTTTGTTTCTTCCTGCATCCTGGCCAGCTAAGGTAGCAGCAGGAGGAGCAGGCCTAGATGCTGTGCTCCTTACTACTCCTTACCTGCCAGCTCCCCTTCTCCTCCTCACCCCTCCATGCTCTCCTTAAAGTTTGGAGGGGGAAAGGAGAGGGGAGCTGCTAGCTGATGGAGTACTTGCCTTCCCATAATAATAGTTGATGCTGAAAATTATTTCCAGTCTATTCATTTTCAAAGAACAAACAAATCTAAAACCTTTATTAGTTCCAATATGTTTTAGTGGGGCATGAAGCCACAGCTGGGTTTGAAGGGTAGGACAGAAAAAAGCCCTTCTCGCTCCCTCTATCTCTCAAGTAAGGGCCTGACCCTGTGACACTCCAAGCCTCTCTTACAAGTCGCTCTGCACCCTCAACTCCCATTAGGTCAGATCCTGCAAACCTCTACTCTCAGGAGGAGTCTGATTAAAGTCAAGTGAAGGATTGGACCCATTTACATCAGTGGCAATTGAGGGTACTCAGGCCTTTACAGGAGCCAGCCTTCATTGTTAGATCACTGTAAATACTACATCGCTGTTAGGCATTCTGCATGCTGATTAAACACCTATACAAGCTGTGTCTTCTAAGAGGCTCGTTTGGGAGTGCAGACTAAATGGAAGCTCTAATAACCACATTCATCCTAGCATGAGAGAAACTGTCATAGTGATGTTTATCTGTTGATTGTCACTTAGAGATGGAAGTCCTACCTAGCAAAATGAGATTTGAAGAGGCATTATTATTTCTTTATTTATGATATATTATTTATTGGTATCAGACTCCATCCCACTTTGCGCTCTATCCAGGGCCAGCCCACAACATTTTGGCACCTGAGGCAGGGAGCTCAAATGACGCCCCATGCCCTCTCGCTTGGGTCAAAGCTTTGAAAGGTCTCAATTCTGCCTTCTTCCTGTTCTACTCCTCTCATGGTACTGCTCTGCTACCTACCCCAATAAAGGAGAATTAACAACTTAAAATGCATTGTTCAAAAATTTTAAGTAACACTTAACTTTCAAATGCCTGAACAGCAAATGTAACTTTTCTTGTCTGCATAGTAAACACTACCATTTTTAATCTGTTTGAATAATCAAAGTGGAGCTTTCCATGCCTTCTTGATTGCAAAGATTTGAACTGCTTCCTGAAGGTCCACAGTCTGGGTCAGGTCATGCTCTATTGAGATAGAGGTCGACAAGCCTTTCCTGTGTCATTGTGGAGCGTAGATGTGTTTTTATTAACTTCAGCTTGGAGAAGCTGCATTCTCCACTGGCAACTGTTACAGGAAGTGTTAGAAGTACGCGCAGAGCAACAAAAGCATTTGGAAAGAGGATGGTCAGCTTATTTGTGCACATATATTCCAGAACAGCCTTTGGAGTTGATCCTGCTGAAATGTATTTTGAAAGGGCTTTCAGTTCACACCTAAATCACTCGCATCAATATCGCGCATGTCATCATGTGTCAATATTGTCTCTAGTGCCCTACATTGCTGGTGTAGGTCTTCTTCAGGTCTAGTGAGGAGTTTTGGAACATCGTACAACATCCCAAATATACTGCTGTGTTCCTTGAGCTGCATGAAACATTTTTCAACTGACTGTATTGCACAATCTAGCACCTGGTTAAAGAATTCAACTTTGAATTGTTGTTTGGGGTCTCTTATGGGATTATACCATGCCTCGTAATCAAAATGTCTTCTTCGGTGACTCTTGTATTCTTGAATGGGTGGGAAAATAGCTTCAGTGTGAAGTTCCTCTGCCAACTTCTGTGCACTCTTCAGAACATTTTGAAATCCCTCATCTGACCGGTAAGACTGTAGGTATGACTCTGCTTTGTCCAGTTGTTCCATTGCTCCAGATATATCAAGGTCAACACCTTGGAGTCTCTTGCTTACAACATTTATTTCAAACAGTATGTCATGCCACAACACTAAGCCACACAGAAATTTGAAGTTATGTATGTTTCTGCTGATTCCATTTCCCTCTGCCACTGTTCTCCCACGAACAGTTCCTGTCATAGCATTTGGATGCACATCAAAATTTGGATGCACATCAAACTTTTGGAAAAGTTTCCTCTCCAGCTGATGCACAGATCTTCATGTTTGGCGGTGCCTATGGCACTCCTGTATTCTACAAGGTATGGTTTTTCGGGAAAGAAAAAGATCCTTTTCACTCATATTAACAGCCTACCAGTCAGCTGTTGGTGTGATTAATTCCTTGAGCATCGCAATTTACGTATATTTTAATTGTCTAGAAACTTAGCTACTAATCTTTTCTATGATTTATTTTAGTATTCCAAACCCAAGTCTACCATGGTCAGCAATGGAGTTTTGAGGATACACATCTTGTAACTTTCCATTCATCAGTTTATAACAGCAACAATATACTTAAAATTGCTTCTGTAGCAACCCTGGAGAGTAAAGTAGGAAAATCGGTTGTTCCCTACAGGTTAATATCTGTTTTCCTCCAATCAGAATGCAGTTCATTATTCATTAGGTTGACTGCTTATATTATTTAACTTAATATTAATTATAAATTATTTAATTTCTAGAGTCTTATGGTATTCAATATGATTGAAACAATTATTCCTGAGCACAACCATCCAAATAACAGTACATGATTTTTACTAAATCCCAAGCCAGTAGTTTAATCTCAGCTATCTGCTCCTGTTCATAAACTTCTCACACTGAGTTTTTGAGGGTTATAACATCACTGAAACTGTTTGCTTGAAATGCACCCTTGGATTCAATAGGAGAAAATGTATTATTCTATATTTAATGAGAAGAAAATGCCAATTACAAAAGAACGTGTGAAATCATAAAATACACTGATGTAGAAACATTGTATGGACTTCAATTTTTATTTATTTATTTGTTTGTTTATTGCTGCCAAGCCTGACTTGCCATGGGCCACGGAAGCTTGGATTTTGTTTTCATCTTGCAAAATGGCATCCTTTTGGATTTTGATTTATAAAATAAAACCCAGGGACGGGTCAGTTTTATCTGAACCACAAAATGTTGGGACTATCCCGAGTAAAGAATTTAGTATCCCCTTTCTATCACTGTAATGGGTAAACAGGTGTGGTTTTGGTTTTACAAAATCTTGTCACCTAGGTATGGATTTTGCAAAACCAAAAAGAGTAGTGGATCAAGTCTGAGCTCTGTTTTCTGTGAACCGGGCGTGAAAGGGTTTAAATAACCGTTTCTGGGTTTGGTCCATTCTCCAGTTTTGAAATCAAATGCCTTATAGTTGATAGATAAGTCATCTAGATGATCATTACTTTCTGTGACAGGAGCTGAGTGCTCTTCCATAGTAACTTTTCCCACAATGCTTTTTTTGGTTATGTCTTATATATTACCTGTGTAATAACATCCTAAAATGCCTCTGTACTGCATGCTAATATGATACAGCACATTAGAATAGCTCCAGTTTGTCTCATGGATGGGGAGGAAGAAAGATCCATCATTTCATTTCTCTTGCATAGTGTTACTTACTGGAGTTAGGAGAAGGGAATGGTGGTATGATAGTTGGTTATGCTGATTGCATTTTTGCACACTGATAAGTGTTAAGGGCAGATTTTGCCAATACCTACTAGTGAGGACAGTGGTCATGGTCTTTGTTCCCTCTGGGTCCTCCCTCCCCCGCAGCTGTCAGAGTACAAGTTTAATTCATCTGAGCACAGCCATGTATACAGAACAATGTCAAGCGTATAGTTCCTGACAGAGAGTGAGTCTTAGTGATTGATGTCATCTACAATAAACAGAAATAGGAACAAAGTGAAAGAAAGCCTAGACACTTGTGCATTGGCTCTGGGTAAGTAAATGTGAACCATGCAATGATTTGTTAGGGGGGACTTGCAGAAACCACAGAACTGAAGGGAGGGTTGGGATGGCTTCCAGGCCTCTGATGGAGTTACCTTCTCTATAAATGCTGCTGTATCACTCCTGCCAGAGATGACCTATTCCTGCTATTGGAATAGAGAAGACTGCTCCAAATGGCAGCAGTTTTTCCAAAACCATATGAGGGAGGAGGTCCATGACCCCTTCACAAGGTCTCCCGCACCAAAATCGAATTGTACAAATCAGACACTCTTCTACACTGTCAGTGTTCTCAGCATATTTTCCAGGTCAAAGTAAAAACACTTCCAGCAACCGGTACTTCATGATTTTGTTAAGGTTTGTTGCCTCCTGCCTTGGATCTCAGAAAACATTTGGGTTTATATGGGAAAGTGCATGTCTAGATGATCCACCACTTCCACCCTCTTCCTATTGGTAAGCACATCCACTGAAAGTGAGGCAGACATGCCTATGTGTTCTGCTCCTGATTTGCAATAGTTCTTTGAAAATATAACTATTGTCACTGTCACTCTAATGTTCTTCACAAAATGATGTAGATAGATAAAATGTATTGCATGATCTTCTGGCCTAAACAAGAAACTCTGTATGGTGTAGAGTGTGACTAGAAAAGGCATCCACGAGACATCTGGGCCTAAAATATCTGCGTTAATCTTTCATTGCATGGAACAGATATAACCTGCTTGGAAGCCAGTCAGGGACACTTCAGAATATTGATCAGAATCCATATGCTCAAAGGACTGAAACTATAGAGGTAAGAAACATTTCCATTAGGGTTATTTCCCTAAAGTTTTAACTCCCTGGCACAGATCCTGGCATGTGATATAGCCAATGTACACTGCATCCTTGGCAGACTCTGGACCTAAAGCCAGCCCTGGGAGACTCATTCCATTGCAGAGGGACACTCTGATGACAGAAAGCCAAGTAGTATAATTATGTAGAGGCCATATCAAAGAAGGACTAGCCTAGCGGGACCAGCAGTGATGGTAGGAAGCACTAAGTATCTGCAGGATCAGTCCCTTAATTAGGAATGCGAGAGGCCAGGACCATATAGGAGAAATCAGGTAGAGTCCACTGATTACAATAATTCTTTAACTCAGTGGCACTAAAACTACATTCGTATGAACTATTAATTAGTCTTTAAATTAGAGTTTTGCTTTAGGGGGCCATATTTCCTCATAAGCCTAACCCTCACTGTTCCCATCTGTCACAGAATTAACAAGTCCCTTCTCCTTCCAGGCTCCTGACAGGAGCTTTGTCCCGGTAATCTGGTTGCACCAGCAAGGAGGACTTTGTCACTGTCCCCCTTCCTCCAGCCCACACTCCCATTAAGCTCCTTTATGGTCCTGCATTTTAAAGCTGCCGAGGTCACATTTTTATAGCCAAAGCCATTGGGCTGGTCACTAAGGGGTGCACTCAACACTACCCTCTCTCCTCCCTGCAGCATACAGTATTCAAAACCATCATTTTAATTTCTAGTCCTTCTTTGATATGGCCTCTACATAATTTCCATGCAGAATAATGTAGTACTTTCAGTTTGTTCCTTTGAGCAAAGCTTTATGCGAAAAAGAAGGGAATTGTAGGAGCTCTGCTTAATGTGACTTTTACTAAAGTAGTCATAATGAGAGCCCTTTGGCTGTGCAGGAGCAGCAAAAAACAAAAAACAATAACCAACAACCTCCTGTCTCCTTCTCTTCCCCCCCCCCCCCCCCGCACCCACAAAACCCACTAACTTACAGGAGAAATACCATGTTCACAATTTTAAAAATACTGGGAAGACATGCTCAATAATGGTTTAATTTTCATGTCTGTAGTTATTAAATCTTGGTACCAATTAAAGTATCAAGGGATATTTTCTGATGACATCTATAGCTTCTTTAAAATTCAGGGATGGCGATGCAATTTACTGACTTACGCATGTCTGTATAGCAACCAGCAAACCTTCTCCGGAAGAAATTAAATTTCCCCCTGAAGCAGAGTGATTGCATAGATGACTTATTCAAATGTGTAGATAAATTACTTTGACATGTTGTGCAAGAAGGAACAGAGGCATATCAGTATTGAATAGATCTCAGTATCACAGGTAACTGCATTACCTGATGTACCTAGTACCAGAAAAATGTGGCTGAAGAAACTATTCAAAAATGACTGAATGGGCTTAAACTGAATGTGATCTTGCCACATTTGTAACACCTCATGACAGAAAAGTGACCCCACCCCCCCGAGCCTCCAGGAATAGGAGAGAGCGGAATGATGAGAATAGTCAAGAATAATAGCAATGAAAAAGCCTGTTAAATTGAATTGTGGACTTCCAAGCTCTCTACTGGGGCTCCTTCCCAATTCATCGTAGATCAGACAGACACAAATAGGAGAATTGACATTTAACCCAAGATTTTCAAAAAAGGGGTGCTTAAAATTAAACTCCTAAATCCATACCAGTCTCTCAAACGAATGGCTGGGTTTTCAAATGTGCTGAACTCCCAGCTGCTTCTGTGGACTACAGTGGCAGTTGCGGACCTTCAGCATGTTACAGGAGGCACTCAGCACCATGCAGGATTAATCCTACAGGCTTGTGAAGCATTTTGTTAGCCTCCAAATTTCTCCAGGATGTACAACATAGATTTGAAACCTCCAGCTTCAGCTGGTGTTTACATGACTTCTTTCCTATTTCAGTCTGAGTCAGGATATTTTTGCCCTTTATAGTTGATAGTAACCATTTCTGAGGGGCTTAGAGGCTATATTGGAGACAGATTCAAGTGTGTATCTTACAGGAGTGGTATCCACTTTATATTTACAAGAATTCTGGCATTTTTTAATCAAGTGTTGCCAGACCGGATGAGATCCAAGGACCATAGTCTAGTAACCTGTTTCCAACAGTGGCCAGTACCAGATGTTTCAGAGGAAGGTGTATGAACCCTGCAGCAGGCAGATATGGGCTCATAAGCACCCACATAACCCTCATTGTGATTGTCAGTAGAGAGTGGCTTAATCCTGGAGCACAAGGTTTAATATCCCTTCCAAAATGTTTGTTTGTTATTAATTATAGCAACGCTGGATAGTCATGGTATCCATATAAGTAGCCAATCCCTTTTTAAATATTGTAAGTTCATGGCCTTAGATGCATAAGCGTGTATTTTGGTGCATAGTTATAGTCATCCAAGTTTGCAAATGTTGGCCTTACTGTTTTCTTAATGTACACTTCTTAGTACTGGTAGGACCTGGTGAAAGGCTGAGGCTTTTAGAACAGCAGCAATGGGCATTGGCAAACTTTAAAAATCTATAATGGTTTTGAATGCAGCAGGCAGTAAGAAGTTCATTTTAAAGCACCTATTTACTAGTAAATGCCATTCACATCACTAAGTATTGTCAAGATTCAGTAAATTGTATAACCGAGTATGTCAGAGGTGTGGGAGTGATTCCTGTTCCAGTCTACTGCCAAATCCCACACCTTCACCTGAGCCCCACACCTTCTCTCCTTTACTTTGTGTAGCTACTGTATGTGATAAATATTTGCAAACGGCATCTTTGGCAGTGGGGAAAGAGACAAATATCCAGTTATTTGTTCTTGTTTGTCCAGACCACATGCAGGAGGAGAGACTGCCCATCCCCCTTTCTTTTCCATGTATCCTTTTATAATGGGAGAATGAAGAGAAGAGGGGGAAGGAGATGAAGTTGAAGAGAGAGCCTAGTTTGGATTAATGTAATGAAGTGATTAAATGTGCTCCACTGAAGGATACCATTTGTTTGCCATTTGCCACATCCCAGTTGTACATTTTCCTCTCCCTTATTCATTAATTGAAGATTAAAAACAAAATCATCCAAGCATTGGTCTTGCTGCTCTAGCCACAAAATCATTGCCCTGCCTCACACATGACAAGCATCATCCTTTTTTTATGTGTCTATTTTCTGCCAGAATACTCTATGCAGTTAATACCCTTTAGACAAGCCAACAGAAACGATGTTGGGTATGCTGCTCCTGCTCAGATGCCTTGGGACCATCTTATATCTATTATTTAATGTGCTACTGTGAGTATAGCCAGTTATGGTGGCACAACAAACCTAAAAACAAACCCTTTTGTAAATGCTTATAATGGCAAGCAATACAAACCTTCTCCACCCAAATATACACCCACCAACAAAGAAATTAGAAAGACAAATACTTTGGTTTAGAGCTACCCAGCAAAGGTTTGCCTAAAAACATGAGCCTTGGGCCATGTTATGAAGGCTAATAAGCTTAGGCTCTGATGGACCGCAAGAGGGAGTGAGTTCTAGGGTGAATCCAGGGGCTCTCCCCCAAGAGCACCCTTCCAGCAGTCCTCAAGAGGCTGATCCTTCTCCCTTGTGTAAAATTCAAAGAGTTACATTGATTAAATGAGAGCTGAGTCACATCCAAGAGAAATAAGAATGTCCAATAACCTCACCTTGTACAGAGGTTTTTTTTTTTAATTAATTAATATTTTATGCTTCCCAACTTACAATACAGCGCTAATAGTTTCTATTTGAATATGCCTTAGCACATGATATATAATCTGATCTTGCACCTTAACAGGTTACAAGTCAAAACTGGATAAAAATGGTAGAGTTGTCAATAATAATGCAGAAAAGGCAGAAGTGTTCAGTAAATATTTCTGTTCCCATTTGGAAAAACTCAGCTGATGTATTCATATTACATGATGATAATGAAACATTCCCATTCCAACAATAACTCAGGAACGTTTTAACCATGCTACTAAGTATAGATATTTTAAAATCAGCATGTCCAGATAAATTATATCCAAGAGTTTCAAAAAAGTGGGCCGAGGATGTCACTGGACTATTAGTGTTGATTTTTAATAAGTCTTGGAACACTGGGGAAGTTCCAGAAGACTAGAAAAAAGCTAACTTTGTGCCAATATTTTAAAAGGGTAACCTGGACAGCCTGGGTAATTATAGGTGTGTCAGCCTGACATTGACCTGACTAAAATAATGGAAGGGCTGACATGGGACTCAATTAATAAAGAATTAAAGGAGGGCAATATAATTAAGGCCAGTCAATATGGGCTTGTGAAAAATAGATCCCTTTAAACAAACTTTATATCTTTTAAAAATGAGATTACAAGATTGGTTGATAAAGGTAAAAGTGTTGCTGGAATATGCCTAGACTTCTGTAAGGCATTTGACTTGGTACTGCATAATATTTTGATTAAGAAATAGAACAATAAACATGGCTTACATTAAATGGATTAAAAACTGGCTGACAAGTCTCAAAATGTTTTTTTATGTTGGGAGTAATCATCCAGCTGGTATGTTTCTAGAGAGTTCCCGCAGGGATCAATTCTTGACCCTATGCTAGTTAACATTTTTCTCAATGACCTGAAAAAAAAAGATAAAATCAATAAAGTTTTCAGATGACAGAAAGATTGGGCAAGTGGTAAGTAATAAAGAGGACAGGTCATTGAGACAGAGCGACCTGGATCTCTTGGTAAGCTGGGTGCAAACAAACAATATTCATAACATGGCCAACTATAAATATATACATCTAGGAATAAAGGATGTAGGCCATACTTACAGGATGGGGTATGCTATCCTGGGAAGCATTGACTCTGAAAAAGACTTGGGAGTCAGGGAGCTCCCATGCAATGCTGTGGTCGAAAGGTCTAATGTGATCCTTGGATGTATAAACACGTGAATATTGGGTAGGAGTAGGGAAGTTATATTACCCCTGTATTTGGCACTGGTTCAACTGCTGCTGAAATACTCTGTCCAGTTCTGGTGTCCACAATTCAAAAAGAATGTTGATAAATTGGAGAGGGTTCAGAGAAGAGCCACAAGAATGATTAATGCGTTAGAAAAAATGCCTTAGAGTGAAAGCCTCTGGGAGCTCAATCTATTTATCTTAACAAAGAGAATGTTAAAGGGTGACTTGATCACAGTCTATAAGTATCTACATGAGAAACAAAATTTTGATAACAGGTTCTTCAGTGTAGCAGACAAAGGTATAACCCTTACAATACAATGGCTGGAAGATGAAGCTAGACAAATTCAGACTGCAGAAAAGGCATATCTTTTTTAAAAAGAGGGAAACTCTCTCACTGGTAATTTTTAAATCAAGACTGGATATTTTCTAAAATATATACTCTAGTTCAAACAAGAATCAGGGAAGTTCTGTGGCTTGTGTTATAAAGGAGATCAGACCAGATGATCCAAGTGGTCCCTTTTGGCCTTGGGGTCTATGAAACTAAGTTCTAAGAAGTGTATCGTGTGGGATTTTGGCTGAGATCTTAGCAATCGAGGGCCTGTCTGTGCAGATGTTAGGCATTTGTTTCATAAGAGTTTGTCCCTGTGTCCTTGGTCGAAATTTCCCTACCCCTCTCCCCCCACACAGACCACTGTTATGTAGCATGCTAGGCAGTAGCTGCCACTCCACTACAGAGGTGGTTGCATTTTGGTGATGATGTGCTTTGTGATGTGATGTTTTCATTTGAAAGGTGCTATATAAATGTAAACTGTTACTATTAGTATTATTGTGGTAGGTGCTAAGTTGACTGTTCCATAGATTGTGGTGGAAACTTTAAAATCATTCAAGATCTGAGTCAGTCAGCACTCCCACATAAGAAAGGAGATGTAAAAAGGCATCATGCACAGAGAATGCTAGATGGCTCTGTCAAGTGCCAGTGGTACAAACTCCCAGACACAATTCTCCCCAGGGGGAGAGGATGAGAGAAAAAATATGTGACAGTTGTAAGTCATGTTGCGTAAAGTACTACTAGAAGGTGCTCAGATACTTTGGTGATGAGCGCAGTTTAGGAATCTATATAGAAGGAAATATTGGGCAATGCAGTGTGCAGTCACAGGGATGGGTTAAATGGCAGATTTTACTGTATTTAAAATAATCAGCCCAGATAAGTGAAAAGTCGATAAACGAGCTCAGTCTGCAAACTGCTTTGTAATAGCTGAGCTGTGGATAATTACAAGATTACCCTGGAGGCTGCTTCTTTACCCAGATGAGTTTGAAAAGGCAAAGCTTTGTGAAATGGCATGATGTCTCTTTCAGAGGTAAAGGAAACACGGCTATCCTGCTTCACTCATTACCTCTGTAGTTTGGTCAGGGAAGAGTCTGTGTGTTTGTGGGAGGGGAAGGGGCAGGAAAGGGAGAAAGCAATGTCAAGTGCTCCCGAAGGTAATTGGGTGAATCAGACCATTAATGTTTCCGATATCACAGTATTCAAAGTATAGATTAGAAAGACAGCTATAAATAAAATCATAATTTATTCATACCGAAAGAGCACATGGCAAGATAATTAAAATCTCCAAAGAGAGACTCTGAAAGTGTGATAAAAGGAAAAAGAAACTAGAAAAAATCCAAGAATGAGGTCTCAAGCAGTAGATGAAAAAGAATTTCATCTGTCATCATCAACTCATATTAACAATAAAACACCTCCCCTTCCTTCCCCTCCTCACTAAAAAGCAAATTAATTCTATTCCAAAATGTATTTTTGCTGAGTTCAGGTATTTCTTTGGTTTTCAGATTTCATTAGTTTTTCCTCCCATTATATCCTTCCTTCTGAGTTGTGGTTGCATATAGCAGAGGAGACCCAAATGCAATTCTGTTACTGTTAATTCGTCCTCTATAATGATAATGAGGAATATCTGCTTGTCCCTCCACATACTAATGGGGGGCAAGATCCCCAAGAGGGTCAGTAGAGTTTGCCAGGTGAGTATGGAGCACCCCAGGAAGGAATGTTAAGGCAAGCTTGTTCTCCATGGGGGGATGCAGTTCTCCACTACCTTCTAACATGGGGCTATGTCTGGTAGGCACAATTGAGTCCTAGTGTAGGAGCTTAACAGCTCTCTTAGTTACAGCTCTCCAGCAAATTCTAGGGACAAAATATGAAGTCATTTGTATTGCTGTTACCAAGTAAGTGCAACTGGAATGACCTCGCTCATATTAGTATTTAAGGTACAGGGCATTGACCCTGGGGAATATAAATGGGGCATTGACTTATAGTGTGGGTCCTAAATGTGCTAGTTTTGCTAAAATGCTTCAATTGTCACACTCTTTATTTATGGTTTTAAGCTATTTTAAGCGTGTGATACTGTTTTTCCTGCATCTGGCTTCTTAAGAAGCAGAATGAGCTTCTACCCTCTGTTCCAGAAATGATGCTGTTTCAAGCTATCACTTGTCTTTCTCCCCCCTGAGGAATGAACTCCGTTTCCGGGGTGAATATTTTTGTAACACATTCTTTCATGCCTGAGATTCTTTCCAAAGAAGATGCTGTTTCATTACCAAAGATGGATCCAAACCAGCCCCCTAGATCTGAACCATCCCCTACTATGGGTCCAGTTCAGATCTAGATCTGCTGGTTCCATATTATAATGGACCAAACCAAAAACATTGCTGCTGAACACTCCTGAACTTTAGATCTGGTACCAGATCCCCATCTGATCTTGGGTCCCTCTCCAGTTACACAGGTCTCATCCAAATGATATTCAGTAAAGGGCCAGGAGCTAAACATGGAGAGACTTTCACAAGCCAGGCTTGCAAAGCACAGAGAAGAAAGCTTGGTGCTTCACCTCAAATAAACTGAAAGCCTTATGTCTGCCTATGTGTGAATTCTTATTTTCCTAATTTTAAATGCTGATAGGGGAGTTAAGGTACGTCATTAGTTTTTTACAAGGGTAACTGAAAGAGCATATATGAGCTCACACCATCCTAGCCCTGAAACAATACAGTAAGCAGCATGGTCCAGATCCCATGAGAGAAAGGTAAGGAATCCACACCTGTGTCCAACCCAAGGAACCGCTGGAGGGCACTGTTGTTCCACACAAATATAGCTGCAGGAGCATTTATCTTTCTTTTTAAAAGGCTGTTTAGCTATGACAGGTAATTTGGCACATTTCTACTTGAAATGTGCCAAATGATTTGGCAGATATTTCACATACATCTGAAAATAAGAGCACCTGCTGCTGGCCTACGGGGAGGTTGGGAATTGGGAGTGGGGTGGGGGAAGGGATTTTATTAGTTGCTAATTAAAGGGCCTGTAACAAAATTCAAGAAGAGGATATATTAGGCAGATCTCATTTGAGGAAGGTTGGTGTACGTTTTCAAAGAAATGAAAAATGTAAACACATTTTTGAAATCAGTTTTTTTCAGAGCCCTGCATAGTTTCAGCAGTCTCAGGCAAATACATCACCTTGTGATAAGGTACATGATTGATCCAGTTGTGTCAATCAGAGCATGTGACTATATTTGCATGATTTAATGCAGTGAGGCTGACACTAGTGGATTTGATGAATCAGGGATGGGGATGGTTTCTGAAAACTGTACTCCACATTTCAGCAATATTTCTTTTCCTTTTTCAATTGGGTGTGCTAACGTTGCTGCAAAAAAACAACACTGGGGAGCGTATTCACGTCACTAAAAATGTGTCGTCAAAATGTGTAGAGGTTATAAGTACAGAGAAAGTTTTGTGAGGATTGAAATACTAGCCGCAGCTAGGTACCCATTAATTTCCCAGGATTCATCATAGCTAGGCATGACTTTTCAGAAGAAAAGAGCTTCTGGAACACACTTGGAAAGACATCTCATCAGTTAACAGTAAAGTGAAACATATGACAAGTATAAATAAAAATATATGTATTGAAACCTCTTTTTCTCTGTGTGTGAGAGAGAGAGAGACAGAGGGAGAGAGAGAACCAGCGAGCTCGTACATATATTCTTCTATATAAATAATTTATACAGACTGATGTTATGGGATATATTGGCACACTATAGTCCTTTGGGCTGAAAAATCAATTAACAGTGAGACATAAGTGTAGACAAGAGTCTAGTCTAAATGGGCTAGATTCACAAAGGGGATTGAGTCGTTGCAATACCTAACTCGCAAGTGCCCTGCACTCAGTGGAATTCACAGCCCTCAGGTAGGTGCCCAGGCTCCCCCTGCATTGTGTCAAGAGAGTTAGGCATCTAAGCAAAGGATTCACAGAAACCAGCAAGCTGAGCACTAAGCTAGCCAGGATTGAAACGCAGAGGAAAGAGCCAGGGCTTGGGGCCCAAATCCACAAAGGCACCTAGCTCCAGCTGAAATTCATAGCTGTGACTCTCTCCTGGAGTTAAGAGTGAAGGCAGGTCAGCACTTTCTCATGTAAAACCAGAGACCACCATCCCATGACAGCCAATAGTCCCGTGGTTGGGGCACTCACATGGGATGTGGAAGGACTACTTACAATTCTCTGCTTGAGTAAGAGCAGGGACTTGAACTCAGGTCTCCCACCCACCTACCTAAATGCCTTGAAACACCAGGCTACTGGGGTGCATCGCACTCATGCGCTGCTGCTGCTCGCTCAAGCTGCTCTATTCTGGATAAATAATTAACTAGTCCTTGGACCAGCAAGCAAGTAAGAGGAAGAAAGGCAGACAAACAAGAGATTAGCTCTGTAGCCCAGTGGTTAGGGGACTCAGGGGCAAGTCCCTGCTTCTATAAATTATTCCTATCAGCTATCAGGGCAAGCTTTGATCATGATCAATGTATTTATTTTAACAATATTCAAGATTCATTTTTTATTCAGTTTAATAAAAATCAGTAACAATGGGGCAAGGCATTCAGCAGGCCGTGTAATATAAAAGAGACCTTTTCTCAGTCTTCCTAAATTAGCTTTTCTGTGCCATATTCCTGGTCATTGAAGAGTAATCAAAAATACTCACTAAAAACAAAATAATATTAAGGTCTTAAAGTGTCAGATGCCCTTTATGTTTAGTACATCTTAAATCATGGAATCCTTATTTTTAGGGCTGTACATTGATTAATCGTGCTGTTAAACAATAATAGAATACCATTTATTTAAATATTTTTGGATGTTTTCTACATTTTCAAATATATTGATTTCAATTACAATACAGAATACGTGTACAGTGCTCACTTTATATTTATCTTTGATTACCAATATTTGCACTGTAAAAAACAAAATGAATTCACCTAATACAAGTACTGTAGTGCAATCTCTTTATCATGAAAGTTGAACTTACAAATGTAGAATTATGTACAAAAAATAACTGCATTCAAAAATAAAACAATGTAAAACTTTAGAGCCTACAAGTCCACTCAGTCCTACTTCAGCCAATTGCTCAGATAAACAAGTTTGGTTGCAATTTTCAGGAGATAGTGCTGCCCGCTTCTTATTTACAATGTCACCTGAAAGTGAGAACAGGCACTCACATGGCATAGTTGTAGCTGGCGTCACAAGATATTTATGTGACAGATGCGCTAAAGATTCATATGTCCCTTCATGCTTCAACTACCCTGATGATGGATTCTACTTGATAACGATCCAAAGCAGATCAGACAGACACATGTTCATTTCATCATCTGAGTCAGATGCCACCAGCAGAAGATTGATTTTCTTTTCTGATGGTTTGGGTTCTGTAGTTTCCGCATCTGAGTGTTGCTCTTTTAAGACTTCTGAAAGCATGCTTCACACCTCGTCCCTCTCAGATTTTGGACGGCAGTTCAGATTCTTAAACCTTGGGTTGAGTGCTGTAGCTATTTTTAGAAATCTCACATTAGTACCTTTTTTGTGTTTTGTCAAATCTACTGTGAAAGTGTTCTCAAAATGAACATGTGCTGGGTCATCATCCAAGACTGCTATAACATGAAATATATGGCAGAATGCAGGTAAAACAGAACAGGAGACATACAATTCTCCCCCAAGAAGTTCAATCACAAATTTAATTAATGCATTATTTTTTTAACGAGCATCATCAGCGTGGAAGCATGTCCTTTGGAATGGTGGCCGAAGCATGAAGGGGCATAGGAATGGTTAGCATATCTGGCACGTAAATACCTTGCAATGGTAGCTACAAAAGTGCCATGCAGACACCTGTTCTCACTTTCATTGTAAATAAGAAGCAGGAAGCATTATCTTCTGTAAATGTAAACAAACTTGTTTGTCTTAGTAATTGGCTGAACAAAAAGTAGGACTGAGTGGACTTGTATGCTCTAAAGTTTAACATTGTTTTGTTTTTGAGTGCAGTTATGTAACAAAAAAAATCTACATTTGTAAGTTGCACTTTCACGATAAAGAGATTGCACTACAGTACTTGTATGAGGTGAATTGAAAAATACCATTTCTTTCATTTATCATTTTTACAGTGCAAATATTTGTAATAAAAAATAATAATATAAAGTAAGCACTGTACACTTTAGATTCTGTGTTGTAATAGAAATCAATATATTTGAAAATGTAGAAGAACATCCAAAAATATTTAATACATTTCAATTGGTATTCTATTGTTTAACAGTGCAATTAATCACGATTAATTTTTTTAATCGCGATTAATTTTTTTGAGTTAATCGTGTGAGCTAACTGCAATTAATCGACAGGCCTACTTATTTTCAAATGAGTCATATAAACAAAAAGGCTGGATTCTGTTATGGTGTGTGGGTTTGCTTATAAACTAGTATACCCTGCAAGCATTACTAAAATATAATTTATCCCATTTATGCTAAATAGACCATCTATTTAATCCAGTGTTACATGTAAACTATAGATCAGATACCATCTGACAGATGTAAATACTTACATTCACTCTCTGAAATATTCTATGGTATATGTATCAGTAGTTAGTCTGTATCCACAAAAACAACGAGGAGTCTGGTGGCACCTTAAAGACTAACAGATTTATTTGGACATAATGTGTACATTTGGATATAATGTATACATTACAAGAAGAAACCTTGTAGTTGGGAGAGTAGATAAGGAGCTACATAATTGACATTTTATATATGGGAGACTTGCTGAGTTGTTTCCATTCGGAGAAGAAATTGGTAATATGAGTCAGGTCTATGTTATGTTTCATGGCATACAACAGAGAAGTTAAAGGAAAACATAAAATACTCTTGTTAGAAGGTTGAAAAGTAACACTACTTTATTTCTTAGAATTCAGAATGATACACAAGAACCCCAAAACAGAGAAAGACAAAGCAGGCTGTTCCCTAAAACAGAGAGGCACAAATCATCCTACCTTACTGTAGGCTTGCTATCTAGAAAATTGACTCGGATGACCAAGATCACATGCCTACCCTTAGTGTCCGCTGGCCTGCGAGCAAGAGCAGCAAATCTTCACATGTAAAGTGATTGCTTGTCATTTTTAACACAGTTTCCACTACACCATAGTATATTATTGATGTAATCTTGTTTATTTACAAAAACTGCACAAAAGGACCTCTTTCCCTGACTACAGTGGGAACAAACAACAGCAGATAATTCCTTGTTCAGAATTTCCCATGTCTTGCCACTCCAGCAAAATTTGTGGCCGAGAAGCTTTGTCCCTTTGCTTCCTCTCAGGGTCAGGTCCATAACTCCTTATGCTGGTTTTTTGTGCCTCCATCACACATGGCCTACAGTCAATCTCTCAGCTCCTGTATTTTCAGCCAGGGAAATCCTTGATAATCTGTCGGAGTTAGTTCTGGTTTGCTATGCTGCAGCCTATCACCTTGAGAAATTACCCCCACTGTCTGCAGGTGATTTTACTATATGAAAGGGCTTATTGGCTCCTTCTGTTGAGCCCAAAAAAGTGCTTGACACACCCACTGGCTTTAACAAGGACTGTGATTGTCTCTGGATCCAAGACTCACTTGATGGCAGACATTAGCAGCTTTCAACATAACAGTTCCCTTACCCTAAGTTACTCCAAGTCTTGTGGTTTCAAGCTGTACATATTCCTGTAAATGACACAGTTTGTCTATTACACGTTCAGTTGTGTCTAGGATATTAGTTACTCTTGTAGAAAAAAAGTGAAAGGGAAACTTGTGAGGGTTCCTTCCATGAACAGAGAGGACAGGGAAGCTGTGTTTCAGGGGCTTAGAAGTGGAAATGCAATCTTTCATCCTAAGTCCTGGCTCACGCCAGAAGTGTTTTGAATTTGTTACCATTTGAGGGCTGTTTGGCGGTCTAGTATATAAAATCAGCTCATAGTCTCAATCCAGTTTCTTGTGGACCTATGACCATTTCATAGTTGGCATCCTTTGTGGTAGTCTACTATTCAGCTAACATGGTAAGAACCTTTCACTCACTTCTTGAGGTGGCCTCTCCAGGTAAGAGACAAGTTAATGTTGGTAGGATAGAGTGGAGAATCTTCCACTGTTGCTGCCATTCTACATCTATCATGTGGTTAGCCAGAGAATTTATCCTGGGCTATCAAACCAGCACTTTTCATAATCACTAAGTTCACTTATAAAAAAGTAATGAAAAGAATAGGATTGTCCCTTTCATGTGGATTGCATGGCGATTGTCCTTTGGGGTTCTGTTACAAAGAGGAATAATGTTTCTAATGGGCATCATGTACCCTTTTACATTTATTTCAGATTGAAATTGCACCTGATTTCCATCCACCCTGCTGGAAAGATTTATAGGCCCAGATTCGCAGTTACACTGAGAGTAGAGGATATCAGGGAGCTAGCAATGATTTCCTGATTTTCAGGGTGGATCTGCATCATGCTGAGCCCTAGGATAGGTGAGGTTAATTTCAATTTACTCTAACATATGCCACCTAGCTATAGTCCCTGAAAGGGCCATATGCCAGCGGGGCATAGCCAGAACACACTGCACTCTGGCCATGTTCCTGCACTTTGGTGCTGGGGCTGCAGGGTGGGGTGGTGAAGGAGCTGGGTACAACGCCTTTGTGTCAGCTGAGAACTCTGCAGATCCCGCTGCTTTCTGACCCCTTCATGCTAGTGTCTTTTACTCACATACTTAACATTAAGCACACACTTAAGTGCTTCGCTGGATCAGGCTCTTTTATGATTTGTGTAGCTGGACAAATGCTTCAAATGAGCAAACATTTGTTCACGTACATTTTGCATATTCATTCTGGTGGAATTTGCAACCCTTTTTGTTTGTTTCCCACAAACATTCAGACAAAGGAAACTTTTGAGTAACATGAGTGAAAAGTCTCTAGGAAATGTATAAGCATTCATGTTGAAAGTGTTCCTATGGCCCAAATAAAATCCCTTTGATGTCTCTCCTCTGGTTTATAAACAGTGTCAAGCAGACAACTAGGAAGCATAAATAACACCATTTAACTTAGGTTCCCGACCAAACACCCCAAAGGATAGTTATTAACTAGTCAGAGACCTAGTGAAAGCAAACAGTTTGCAATTAAACCATAAGCTGGACTGTTTGGAGTGTTTGTCAAGCAATTTTTAGTAACAAGCACATTTGTACCAATTAAGAGTCTCAATTCAGGAGAGTACTTAAACGTGTCCATCTCTACTCAAGACAACAAAAACAGGTGCTTAACTGTAACTTTAAAATAAAGCATGCATTACCCACTTTCCTGAGTCAGAGCCTACCGTCTGCGGCAAAGTGATCATCAGAAAAAAAGTATCAATTAAATTATTTGCTATGAATAGTTCACTCCAGTCTGGTCATTTCATTTAAGAAGCTCTCAGTAGCCGGAAACACATGTACACCCATTGGTGAGGCCCACTGTGTGACCCATTGATGAGTGTGTGTTATAGTCCCCCTCTGTGCCCAATCTACAGATAGGAGTCTGTTACCATGCCAGCTAGAGACCCTTGGCTCTTGAGCTCAAGCTTTAGGCATTCATGCTTTCAGCTCTGGAGGTCCCTGATTCAGTACCTGGTGACCCAGCTAAGATGTCCTGAGGAAAATTAGGGGCAGGTATTGATTGTTATCTTCCTAAACATGCGAAACAAACACTTATTTGTAAAGCTAGCTATCTGAGGGTCTGACTGCTAAAAAGATCACTGAGCCATTTAGAACCATAGTTGTTTTGTTGCTTGATATGGCTCAGGCCAAATTCTGACATGAGATGATGGAAGGACAGCTAGACATTGCTTATAACAACATAGTATCAATCCATTACAAATGCATGTTACTCCATTTTCCTGCAATGAAGGATTTCATAAGCAATCAAGGAAATTTGCATTAGATTCAATTGTATAACACAAAGCTTTGTGCAGCAAGAGATCCTTGTAATGCAGTGCAGGAATCAGGAGTGATATAAAATTAGAATGATTCCCTTATATTCAGTGCAATATGGTGTATTTTTTGAGGAAAAAAGATTGGTTTACCCTGCTTTTACACTAGTGAATCTATATTGACTTCAGTGGAATTACTCGTGATTGGTACTGGTGTAAGAGGAAAATCAGGTCCCATTCTGGCAGGGCATTTCAGCTTCTGTTTATCTCTCATTCATTTTATGGAGTTTTTATTAATTTTAGATCTAACCGTGTTAAATGTTAATGATCCATTTCTTATTGGGTGGAGTGGGGGCTGCAACATCAAGGGAAAGAATTGTAGTGGTGGAACACCCAGCCCCATCCTTTGTATGAGAATGTTGGCTCTCCCATTCCTCTATCCTTCAAGGTTTTCAGGCATCACAGATTATCCTTTATGAATCCTCAGAGCTCCTTTTCTCTAGTATACTTCAGCCATTACTACTCTCATGAGCCTATTGAAAAGATGAGCAAATCTTCCTCAAGACCAAAGCCAAGCCTACTCTGTAAATCTACAAGAGGAAGGAACCCAGCAACCGACCAACCGCCCAATTCCCCATAGAACCCAACTCTCCAGAGCGGGAGAATGCTTTGAACCTGGGTCTTGCACTAGGGATATGCACCTGATTCTACTCCTATTAAAGTCAATAGGCATTTTACAACTGACTGCAATAAGTGTAGGATCAATCCCAAAGTCAGTTGCACCGTGTTTGTTTTAGTGACATATATACACTAATTATACATTAATATAGTGTTTTATTTTAGTATTTTACATTTCTTTTATTTCTCCTCCAACTTTTTATAGTGACTGGGAAATTCTGAACTTTTCTGGGGAAACTGAATTTCATGATTTTGAATATTTTCATTGTTCATCCTTCTATTTTTTTCTTGTTTGGGAAATGGTGAACTAATTAATATCATATCTGTATGACTAGCACTCGATCAGGACATGAGATTATGATCTTCACACACACACACACACACACACACAAATCTGATAACAAAATAGCTTCAGAATAATGCATGGTATAGTTTCATAACTATTTTAATTTTCCTTCTCATGGAAAAGAGTGAAAAGTAGTATTGAATTAATCCATTCTTGAGAATATTTTAAAATTATAACAAGGACAACGAGGTACAAAATATATTCCTTCTCATGACTTTCTTATGAATGTAACCAGAATAGCAAATGGCAAAAATGTGTTAATTCTTATCATAAAAATGTAATGAGGATAGAAAATGGCATAAGATAAATTAATTGTAGTGGCAAACTTAGATCTGTAAGGCACAGTCCTATTTAAATGCCATACTGTGTAACAGTAGAAAACAGAATATGATATGGAAAAATCTCTGCTGAGTCAGTGGATAGATTCTGATCTTGGTCATGCTGTTGTAAATCCAAAGTAGCTCCAATATCTTCCTTGGAATTCATCTGAATTCACACAGGTGGAAAAGAATGAAGAATCTGGTCCTAAGTTTAGTAACCCTAATATTTGACAGACCAGTTGAAACTAAAGCAAGAAAAAATGTCTGTTTAAAATGGAAGAGAAACTCTTGAATGATACATTCAGATATAGAAGGTCTTCAATTTCTGAAATAGGCAGTAGAATTTAAAGTAATTGGAAGGGTCAACTTTATCTCAGTAGAACCCAGCCTTTGGGTTGAAGGTTTAATTCAGCTAGTTGTGAGGGTAGAGTGGTATGAAACACCTGGAACCTCCTTTTCACCTGGGGTTCTAGCACCAGCTGATGTTGTACCCCCCAAAGTGGGTCGAGTCAGCACAGATGGGAGCAGGACCAGACCAGCATAAGATGCACTGATTTAGCATCTCTTCTGGGCAGCCTCCACCAGTAGGATTCTTATGGTGCCCCAACCAGCTTTTAAAGCAAGAACTTCTGGAGCAAAGGGGTGGTGATACCAGACTCTGCCCTCACACGGGGGGATTCAATCCAAGTAAAGTAACTCTAACCTGAAATCTTCACATCATGTCCTAACAAGCATCTAGATAACTCCCCTCACCACCTGCAAAGACCTAAATGTGGGACACAAAGTTATTCAGGCTGTGAGATTCCTTGCTGTAGTGCAAGTAACTTTCTATAACCTCAGTTTCATGACTCTTTATTGCTGATGTAAATAATGTTTTAAACAGTAGGAGTGAGGAAGACACCAATTTTGTATGGAATGTAGGTAACTGAAATTAAAATGAGTGACACTTGAAAGAGACACCTAGTGGAGATAGTCTGGAAATATTGGCCCCTCTGGACTCTGACAATTTATTTCTTGTTTAAGAACATAAGAATGGCCATACTGGGTCAGACCAAATGTTCATCCACCCCAGTATCCTGTCTTCTGACAGTGGCTAATGCCAGATGCTTCAGAGGGAATGAACGGAACAGGTAATCATCAAGTGATCCGTCCCCGTCCCCCATTCCCAGCTTCTGGCAAACAGAGGCTAGGGACACCATCCCTGCCTATCCTGGCTAATAGCCATTGATGGACCTATCCTCCATGAACTTATCTAGTTCTTTTTTTAACCCTATTATAGTCTTGGCCTTCACAACGTCCTCTGGCAAAGAGTTCCACAGGTTGACTGTGCATTATGTGAAGAAATACTTCCTTTTGTTTGTTTTAAACCTGCTGCCTACTAATTTCATTTAATGACCCCTAGTCTTCCTTATTTACTTTCTCCACATCAGTCATGATTTTACAGACCTCTATCCTATCTCCCCTTAGCCATTTCTTTTTCAAACTGAGAAGTCCCAATCTTATTAATCTCTCCTCATATGGTAGTCGTTCCATACGCCCAATCATTTTTGTTACCCTTTTCTGAACCTTTTCCAATTCCAATATATTGTTTTTGAGATGGGGCGACCACATCTGCACACAGTTTTCAAGATGTGGACGTACCATGGATTTATATAGACGCAATATGATAATTTCTGTCTTATTATCTATCCCTTTCTTAATGATTCCCAACATTCTATTAGCTTTTTTGACTGCCACTGCACATTGAGTGGATGTTTTCAGCGAACTATCCATGACTCCAAGATCTCTGTCTTAAGTGGTAACAGCTAATTTAGATCCCATCATTTTATATGTATAGTTGGGATTATTTTTTCCAATGTACATTACTTTGCATTTATCAACTTTGAATTTCATCTGCCATTTTGTTGCCCAGTCACCCAGTTGAGTAAGATCCCTTTGTAGCTCTTTGCAATCTTTTATTTTTTCATCATGAGATGCTCTGGGACGGGGTGGGCAAACTACGGCCCCCGGTTCTCCAGACATTTTAATTCAGCCCTCAAGCTCCCTCCAGGGAGCGGGGTCCGGAGCTTGCCCTGCTCCGGTGCTCCAGCCAGGGAATGGGATCGGGGGCTTGCCCCGCTCTGCGTGGCTCCTGGAAGAAGTGGCATGTCCCAAACTTTGGCTCCTATGTGTAGGGGCAGCCAGGGGGCTCTGCATGCTGCCCCCTCCCCAAGTGCCACCCCTACAGCTCCCATTGGCTGGGAACCACAGCCAATGGGAGCTGCAGGGGCGGCACCTGTGTACGGGGCAGCGTGCAAAGCTGCCTGGCCACACCTCCATTAGAAGCTGGGTGGGGAACATGCCACTGCTTCTGGGAGCTGCTTAAGGTAAGCGCCTCCCAGAGCCTGCACCCCTGACCCCCTCCCGTGCCCCAACCCCCCGCCCAAGCCCTGGTACCCCTCCTGCCCTCAAACCCCTCGGTGCCAGCCCAGAGCACCCTCCTGCACCCCCAACCCCTCATCCCCACCCCAGAACTCATACCCCCCAGCTGGAGCCCTCACCCCCTCCCGTACCCCAACCCTCAATTTTGTGAGTCTTCATGGCCCACCATACAATTTCCATACCCAGATGTGGCCCTCGGGCCAAAAAGTTTGCCCACCCCTGTTCTGGGAGGCCAAGCTGTGTTTTTCTTTGGGGACTCTCCGAGTTAGGAACAAAGGTCTTAAGCCTTCAGTCACTCTCCAGGATAATAACTAGAGCCTGTTTGGTACTGCAATACAGGAGGGTGGTCCCCATTCTAGCAGCAGGTCCTGTCTCTTGGCTGATCCCAGGGGGCGGGGGAGGAGGGGAGAGACGTACCTCGTCAGGAGCAGGAATAGGCACATAAAAGTCGAGTATGGGTCAGGGTTAAGTCTGTGAGCCAGTCCCTTAATCCGGTCAAAGACTGGTGTTTAACCAAGCACGGAAAGTCCACTGGATTTATCTATAAGGGTCAGCCCCTGGACAGCATTTATGGCCACTGGCTACAAAGGGGAGTGGTGTCATTTCAGAGACCCTGTCGCCAGTTCAGCTGGTTCATTAGCACTGACTCTGCCTCGCTAGTTGCCTTTGCCGAACAGGGGAGGGGTATGGGGGAGGGGAGAGAAGGAGTTAGATCAGTCTAGATCAGTTTAGTCTGAAAATCACCTAAAGAGCATGCACAATTATCTGTTTGTTAAAGGAAAAGTGACTATTGTGCTTAGTGTCAGTCTAAAAGTTCAGAAGGTAGAAAGTCCTTGTCACCATAAATAAACTGTGCAATGGGTTTGTTTTTTTAAAGTTTATAATTACAATTGGCATTTCTCAGCCTAGTGCCAGAGGCAACCATGTTGCTGGAAAGTGATGTTAGCTATGCGGAAGGCCAATGGAACTGATTGTAAAACCAGGTTACCTCCTGCTTTTAGTGTTGGCTCGAGGAAAATCCTTAATATCTAGCCACTTAAAATAGAACAAATTGTTAAATATTTTTAATCATTCAAGAAGGTTGGAAATTGGCATGCAGCCTCTTCTATAGGGCTCCCACACTGCTCATGTCACAGTAATCAATTTTCAGGAAGATGGCCACTTCTAGCACTAGGCTCTGCCAATTGTGATTAAACATGTAAAAAATACACTACGTCAGCTGTTTCATGGTGATAAATATGCCTTACTCTGTGAACTGTCATGTTGTTAGGCAAAGCAAAATGGAGACAGCTTTTCTCTCAAGTTTGAGACACTGTTTTGCAATTCACTTTAATGAACTATGATAATAATACCTAGCTCTTTTCATCCATATATCTCAAAACACCTTACAAAGGAAGTCACTATCCTTATCCACATTTTACAGATGGGGAAATGGAGGCACAAAGAGATAATTAAGTGACTTGCCCAAGATCATCCAACAGGCCTATGACCATGCAAAAAATAGAACCCAGGTTTCCTATGTCCCAGTCCAGTGCTCTGTTCTCTGGAGCACACACCAGTTGTCAGCACCATTCTATGGAGAGGGTGACACTGCAGAAAGGCAAAATTGAATGTTGATAAATGCAAAGTAATGCTCATTGGAAAACATAATCCCAGCTATGCATACAAAATACATACAAAATGATGGGGTCTAAATTAGCTGTTACCACTCAAGAAAGACATCCTGAAGTAATTGTAGATAGTTCTCTGAAAACATCTGCTCAGTGTGCAGCAGCAGTCAAAAAAGCTAACAGCTAACAATCAGTTGCACACATACAAAATGGGAAATGACTGCCTAGCAAGAAGTACTATGAAAAGGGATCTGGGGGTCATAGTGGACTGCAAGCTAAATATGAGTCAACAGTCTAACACTGTTGCAAAAAAAAGCAAACATCATTCTGGGATGTATTAGCAGGAGTGTCTTGGAAGCAAGACATGAGAAGTAATTCTTCCGCTCTACTCCACTCTGATTAGGCCTCAACTGGAGTATTTTGTCCAGTTCTGGGTGCCACATTTCACGAATGATGTGGACAAATTGGACAGTGCCCAGAGAAGAGCAACAAAAATGACTAAAGGTCTAGAAAACATGACCTATGAGGGAAGATTGAAAAAATTGGGTTTGTTTAGTCTGGAAAAGAGAAGACTGAGAGGGGACATGATAACAGTTTTCAAGTGTGTAAAAGGTTGTTACAAGGAGGAAGAAGAAAAATTATTTTTCTTAACCTCTGAGGCTAGGACAAGAAACAATGGGCTTAAATTACAGCAAGGGCGGTTTAGGTTGGACATTAGGAAAAAACTTCCTAACTGTCAAGGTGGTTAAGCACTGGAATAAATTGCCTAGGGAGGTTTTGGAATCTCCATCATTGGAGATTTTTAAGAGCAGGTTAGACAAACACCAGTCAGGAATGGTCTAGATAATTAGTCCTGCCATGAGTGCAGGGGACAGGACTAGATGACCTCTTGAGGTTCCTTCAAGTTCTATGATTCTATTATTCTATGTTAGGAACCATTAGGACAGGGATAGATAATAAGACAGAAAATATCATAACGTCACTATATAAATCATGGTACACCCAAATCTGAATACTGCATGCAGTTCTGGTCCCCCCATCTCGAAAAAGATACATTAGAATTGGAAAAAGAATAGAAAAGGGCAACAAAAATAATTAGAGTCATGGAATAGATTCCATATGAGAAGAGATTAAAAAGACTGGGACTGTTCAGCTTGTGTTGGGGGCATTGTGGAGCTACACTGCTCTGGGAGTAGAACTGGGATAATTGTGTCCCAGATAGGCACAGTACCTGCCAGGTCTTCTTTGTGTGAAAGGTGCACAATCTGCACCAGCCAGAAGGAACTGCTCTCTTGCATCAGCCCCACTCTGTGGGCTGGAACAGAAAGAGGATGGGGTTGTGCCTCCATCTCCTCCCCATCCCTCTCTGTCCCTCTTTTGGCATCCTGCTTTTCCTTGGAGAGCAGAAGAAAGCAATGCCTGCACTCCCTGGAGCACAGAGAGGGCCATTGCAGGAGGCCTTTACACAGCCAGGCGGGAGGCTGCTTGCACACTGCTCTACCATTGCACTGCGATGCCAGGCCTGCTCACCATCTAGGCCAAATGAATAATGCTAATATTGGATCAATCTTCCCACATCATAGAAGGTTTTCCATACATTAATGTGATACATTCGAAAGTTAGCCTGAGAGGCCTGTCTTTGTTCATATCCGTGACCAACCAGGGCTTCATTGATGTCATTATGGTGTATACTATGGACACTTGGAATATCATGGTGACAACAGCTATAAATCTTGAATCCTCCTGCTCCAAATACAGAGTCTTCTACGTCTTGAGCTAAAGGAGGGTCATCTTTAGATGTTAGCAGTATAGGGCCTATGAAATACACTCAAGCAGTTTTGAGTCCATCCAGTTGAAGACAGTAGTATGAACTAGCCAGCAGAGCAGGGCAAAATTTTTCATCCAAAACACTTTTTTCACTGAACAATGAAGATTTGGGTCAACAACCTTTTCATGAATTCATGTTGAAGTCAACAAAAAGTTTTGGTCAAAAAACAAAACAAATAAAAGATTCTGAAAAAAAAATTCTCTTTTTTAATTTAAAATGACTTTGTTTAGAAATTTTCTTCTATATGAAAAAAAAGCATTTAAAAGCTCTTAAATAATGAAATTCTCTTCCCCACCCCTTCCAATTTTTTTGGAACAGCCAGGAAGCTGAAAATCAGTTCTTCACACAGCTCTACTGGCCAGTTCACTGCCATATAAGGTATATATTAACAGTAGTTTGGGCCTCATATAAAGATTTTGTCTCTTGTATTCATCATCCTTTGCCCAGACCATGCAGTTTTTATATTCCTTCTTCTATAAATGCAGTAAATAATTCATCATGTTGTATTGTAGCCCATAAGGGAACACATTTAACCCTGTCATAAACTGGTACAACATCACTATTATTGCCCAGTCTTCTATCAGAGTGTGTCAAAAGTGAAATTAGTGCTCTAAATTATGAAAATATTGTTTTCCTCCACATGGGCTAAGCAGTATGGGGCAGAATTTCAAAAATGTGGTCCTGCTTGTGTGTGTTGTCTAACCTGCATGCATGCAAACAGGAGGTCAGACTAGATGATCACAATGGTCCCTTCTGGCTTTGGAATCTATGAAAAACCTGTTTTGAGTACATGCAGAGGATATGTGCACTGTTACTTTAAATCAGTAGCAGGAAGCCAGACAGGAATGGGGCTGGGAGAATAGTGTTGGCCATTCTACAACACCATATTGTGATATCATCCATAGAAGTACCACTTCCAGAAGTCCAGAGATCAGAAACAGCAGGGAGGGTGTTCATTTGTACCTTGACACGCTGCATTTTTCAGGTGCTAGCATGCCCAGCACCTTGAAGCAGAGACTCCAAACTTCTAAGGATCTGGCCCCGTATGCAAATCTGATTACCCTCGTGTTTATAAGTATCTGCATTTTTCTGAGCTGGTTTGGCTCATCTCCAATTGCAATCAGTTTGCAATCACCCAGGGTACTTTATGTACAGTACCAGTACAGTTATGAGGGAATTAATTCTCTTTCCATGACAGTTGTTAGTGTAATTCATGTCCTTGTTTTTAATTGTTGGATCAAATTGCTTTGTGAATGATTTCATGTCTCATCCCAAGAGAGAGAAAGCCAAATAGGTACTTTGCTTATGGTTACTTGTATGTTTGGGCTACACAAAAAAATAATGAATTAAAAGGCTCCTATGCTAAGACATAAACTACTCTCTATCTTCCAAGTATGTTTTTGAAAGTGGGTATAGCCAAATAGAGAGCTGGTGGAAGCAGGTGCAATTCCACTGACTTTAAGAGAGTCATACCCACTTACATCACATCTGAATTTAACCATCTGAGCTTGTATAATAAGTCTAGCAGCAGTGATTTTCTTTAATTAACATTGTAGTTAAGATTGAGAGAAAAAGCTGAAACATAATGAGCAGTTGGCAATTAGTCTATGCGGGACATAGAGCAAATAGAGCTGTATCCACTGTCCTCACTCCAGTCCCTTTGCCTCACAGTGTTCTGGGCACACCCAGCAGGACCAATGGGGTACAAGGGTGAGGTTGAAGCCATCCCTAAGCAGGTTGCATCCCACACATGCTGTCCATTTCCAATCCAGGCTGAAAATCTCTCTTCTACTGTTCAAACTTGAATATCAGCTGACTTCACCCCAGGTGGCACGTGGGAGAGAAAGAACACAAGGTGAGGTTTCTGCGCTGTGTGCAGTGAGAGAGAGAACACACTGGGATACAAGCAAGACCCTTTGCAATCAATGTGAATTATTCATATTCCAAGGCAGGAGAACAGGTCCCCTGGGATTCAAATTCAAGCCACAAGTAGGTTGTTTCCAGACTGGGTAGGAGAACCTTAGCTGCTGTGAAATGTGTAGTTACCAGTGTATGGAACATAGTGAAGAATTGGGGCATGGCCACAACCATGACAGACAGGATGGGGCACATAGAACAGAGCCCACCTGGTTTTGTCCTGCAAGATGGCAGTCGCCAGGATATAAGGTCAGAACCCCCGAAGAGCTGACATGTCCAGGGTATTTTTAAGTAATATTGTTTCTGAATCTGAATTGTGTTTAAATGAATATTTATATCCATAGCCTGTTGCATCAGGATGACAGGCTGTAGGACCCAATGTAAGAACGTAGGACTCTTTATTTGCTGACTCACTCTGATGTGATATGCTAGCAACCCCCCATGGAGATGCAGTTATTGCTGCTGACTCAGTCCACTATCAGTTCAGATGGGGTCCTATTAATTCCCCTCTGGGACTCTGGAATGTGTTTTTGAGGCAGAGGAATAAAGTTTATGGGCCAGATCATGGGGTTGAGGTGATCTGCACAGAACAGAAGGTGGGGTATGTATAGATCAGTTCACCTTTATGCTCCTATAATCTTGCTGCAGTTCTGGGCTGGGCCAGTCCCCCCTATGCTGCATTAGAGCAGCCTGGAATCACAGCCAAGAATGAGCGTAGCACATTGATGTTCTAGTCATTTCCCCTTTCTACTACTGGTCATACCCTTTTCTCCCTGCAAAGTCAGTATCAGGAAGGGTAAAGGGCAGCTAAGTCCGCATGTTGGATCGATACTAGCAGTTTTCAAGTTGCGGTTGCCCCCCAGGGGTCTGCAGACTATGTCTAAGGGGTCCACAAAAGGTTGTTACCATAGAATGGTGGTTTTCATCCCGGGGTCCATGGACCCCTGTGGGTTGGCAGACTATGTCTAAGATTTACAAAGGGGTCCATACCTCTATTTGAAATTTTTAGGGGGCTGCAAATGAAAAAAGGTTAAAAGCCACTGGTCTGTACCACTAAAGACCCACCCTTATACTGGCAGGATGCTCCCTGAGCCAGTTATGATGGCTAGGCTATGGATATGGTGCAAAGCAGTCATACTGCCCTGGAGAATCTAGTCTCTGGTGTCCTTTCTTTCAATAAGCACCTTACACATAAACAGTTTAATGAATTAGAATAACCTATTAAAGAGTGCGTAACATATTCCCATTGCAGCTAGATGTCATCTCCTGTAAAAACAAAGGTAATTCAACAAATAAAAATCCTGTAAAAACAGCACTTGTCACTGAAATTGAATTAATGTGTTGAATAAATACCCTTCAGATATTTTATCTAGTCACAAATTCTAATATGATCTCCTGTTCTTTTTGTAATATCAAAAATAACTAGTGGCCATTCCTTCAGAGTCCAATGGCTTAGACTTCCCCTGTAGGATGACAAGAAGGTGAAAACCCAGTAGGGCAAGTTCACATTGCATTAGAGCTACTGAGAAGAATATATTGTGCTATCTACTTCAGTATTGTGATGGGCTGAGTTGAGAGCAAAATGGATTTGTAACAATGGGCCACTTGCAATGAACTGTTGCCATGATCTGTCACCCTAAGGTACGCCAGAATTGGTATCTTGCCATAGGCAGTCATCTTTTAAAATACAGGAATTAATCTCTGTGGGCTGTTAAATGCTGACTGTAGGAAAATATAAAGTTACAGCCACTGCTGTATAATATTCATGTAACAATGAAAAAACTGGTCCCTTAAATACTTCTGCTTGCTAGGGAAATAAGGCTAAGAAAGACATAAGCAATGTTAAAAATCCGTGGCAGCAATAAGAAATGTCACTAACTGCAAATGGCATTTGCCAGCAAAAAGAAAAGGGAAGCAAAAAAAAAAAAAAAAAAAGGTGGCGGGAAACAAAGAATTCTATTTGGGTGAATCAGAAAGATTCTTCATTCATTTTATAACCCAAGGTAGATCCCATCATATAGCCATGTCTACAGTGTATTTCTACAGGCAAAACTGACCAGTAGGTTGTATTCTTAGGACTGGTCTACACTACATCATTAGATTGACATTCCCTGCATTAGGTCGAATTTATAATGTGTGTGTCTACACTACAGAGCCCTTCCCGCTGACCTAAAGGGCTTTTAAAATCAACGCCTGTATTCCGCCTCAACGAGAGGAGTAGCGCTAGATTCAACCTTCCCGGGTCAAATGAAGGGTAATGTAGACACAGCACAGCGTGTTTCGACTTGTTTGGCCTCCAGGAGGTGTCCCAGAGTGCTCCAATGTTTTGTTATAGAGAAGTAAGTTTAACCACTTCTTTGTGGGCCACGTTCTGCCCTTACACACAGGCAGCTACAATGAGGTGCTCTGAATGTCAAATATTACCATATGTCACATGCTGAGGGATTTGTTAAAATATCACTCTTCGTTGTAGCATTCAAATACCAAATAAAGACCACAGAGTTTAGCCCATTTACTTCAAGGGAGTTTCATGTTTTCAGCACCCTTCAGGCGTAGCCTTAACATACAGGTCAACAAGAAAGAGCAAATAAAGAAGTGGTAAGTATCTCATGATTGTAGCTCAGATTTTTAATTTACTGTCCATTGTTGAGTGAACAAGAAGAGGGATAGGACTAAATGGGAAGTGATGACCAAAATAGAAAGAAAAGGCAAGAAGTTTCAGTATGCTGAATTTTCTTGCCATCTAATGGCTGTTTACCAGCCAACTGTAAGTAAACTGAATTGGTTAGCTTAAGTCTTTTTCATAGTAGACAGGTATCCACATCTCTCATAATCACCACCACACTTAGCACCCTTATGGACAGTCCCAACAGAAAGTCCAATGAGAAAGGACATGAAAATTCACCTACTTCTTGCTCACAGTTGGTGATGCTTCCAGGTCACAGCTGGAGGGCAATGTGGCAAGGCTGACACTACTGCTTCCTGTACTGTTTTGCTCTGTGAATAGGTAGAGCACTTCAAGCTCCAAGGCTGTCAAGCCAACATTTTATCAACGTTCTGGGTATTTTAAAAAGTGAAGCGTTCAGTGGGAAGGGACTATGTGATGGGGAAGAAAATCATTTAACTTCACAGGGAGGTAGCAGGGCCCAATAAATAGAACTCTGAACTGTGACTTGGGATACCTACATTCTATTCCCAGCTCTACCATTAGCCTGCTGGGTGACCTTGAACAAGTCACTGTGCCTCTGTGTGCCTCTGTTTCCCCATCTGTAGAATGGAGATAATGATACTGACCTTCTTTGTAAAGCCCTCTGAGATCTACAGATGAAAAACGCTATATAAGAGCTAAAAAGCAACAGAGGGTCCTGTGGCACCTTTGAGACTAACAGAAGTACTGGGAGCATAAGCTTCCCTTGCATCTGAAGAAGTGAGGTTCTTACCCATGAAAGCTTATGCTCCCAGTACTTCTGTTAGTCTCAAAGGTGCCACAGGACCCTCTGTTGCTTTTTACAGATTCAGACTAACACGGCTACCCCTCTGATATATAAGAGCTAGGTATTATTCTTCAGCTACAAAAAGGAGCAGCACTAGGTGCTAGGAAAGCAATTTAACCATTTCCAGGTAAGCCTGAATCCTGAAAGTCCTTTCACAGCATATAGCAGAGTTTCTGTGTTGCAGCACTAGTGTGTGCAGAGGCTAAGAATGATACAAGGAAGGTTAATCACCAGGCTTAGTCCTTTGAACTAAGCAGAATTAAACTGCAAGATCCTTGCATAACGAGAGGCAGAATAAAAAGGGGCCTGGGTGCAGGCAGACAATGGGCACTATTAACCATTAACATCCCCCGGCCTGCGCCACTTCCTGCAGCCCCCACTGGCCTGGAGCGGTGAATTGCGGCCAGTGGGAGCCACAATCGGCCGAACCTGTGGTGCGGCAGGTAAACAAATCGGCCCGGCCCGCCAGGGACTTTCCGTGAACAAGCGGCGGACCAGCTTTGAGAACCACTGGTGTACAGGGCACTCACTGCAGTGCCAGAGCACCTTCTTGTTGCAGGATGCAGCATTGCAGGGATTCTAGCACCCCTTGCCTTTCCTACTGTTTCCACAACAGTCTGCAACTTTTGAGGCCTAGCCTTCTAACTAGGTCACTTCTAAATCCAGTCCCCTTCTTGGGTTAACAGAAAAGTCCAAAGTAATACCCCCTGCCACAAAGTCTAATGGCCTCTATGTCAGGCCCTATATCCCCATCTGGGACTTCTCATCCTTGGCCTCTTTGGGTATGTCTACCCTGCAATGTAAGCCCAGTGTTTGAATTCTGGCTCAAGTCTACCTCCCCTTCCATCTACACACAAATCACGCTAACCCAGGGCTCAGAGTCAGAGTCCCAGGACCCCAAAGGGGGTGGAGGGTCTGAGCCTCAGTCAAGCCAGGACCCAGGGTTCAAGTCCTGTTGCTTTACAGTGTAGACACAGTCTCACTAGACTCCTGCTCTTGGAGTCTGCCATAAGTATCCCACAATCCCACAGGCAGACTTTCTTTGTCCTCTGGACAATCAAGATTTCCCCTACTGCACCATGAACAAAGGGCTAGAGTGGTCACATTTTGGGAAGGTTCCAGAAATTCTGGAATATGTGTGGTTGGACTTGGGCCTGCATAATGCAGTGTAGACTCTGGAGCCTGAGGCTGGAACCCAGGGCTCAACAATTCCTAATCTGGGGTTAAAAATTAGTCTAGATACTCAAATGCTAGGTTAACAAATCCAGGGTCTGCTAACTTGAGTTCTACTAACCCAGGGGTTACATTACAATGTAGACATACCCTATTAGTACTGAGGTCTGTGCTTCTCCAATTGCTAGGGGAGAAGTAGAGGAACCCAGGCCTATCTTCTGGATTCCAGCCCAGGCACACTATGTTAGGCAAGTAAGGACTGCTCCTTGCAATCTCTCACCACTTCCCTGAGCTGCTCCCACCTTTCCCCTGCTTGTCAGCATCTTCCACAGGTCTACAGACTCCACTATTCCCACCCTGGATTTGTGGCTCCTTATGGCTTCTTCCCAGCCAGCGATTGAGAAGTTGCCTCAAAGCCAGTCACAGATTCTCAGGTAGCAGCTGGGCTGTATTTCAACCAGTCCTTCTGGTTTCCCTCTCTAAGCCAGGAGCCCACTCCCAGATCTTTTCTTGGAGCTTGGGGTTGTGGTTCAGGCAGTTCCCTGTCTCTCCTTCATGCAGAAGCTCCCCCAGCTGTCCTCCTTGGAGCTGGGGCTGTAACTGAGGTCAGCTATAGGGCCTTAGCTAGCTTCTCTTTCAGCCAGCCCTTTTACTCCCATTAGTCCTCACATTCAGTAAGCACAGATTTCCCTGCTGTTGTCTCCCCTGCTATGAGGGAGGAGGCAATATATATGCTGCTCCTCTTCCCAAAACTCATCCAATGGGGTGGGAGAAAGGGGACCCTTGCCCTGCCCACTCTGCAAAACTCCTGCTCTCAGGCTCTTAAACAGTAATGGGATTTCCTCCCAAACATTTCTGATTCCCAGGACTGATTCCTCTTGATCAATATCTTCTATTTCTTAGGTTCTTGTATATAGCAGACCTCCCAGAATCTTAAAGGGCCATCCCATGTGACAGGGTGGGCTGACCCCTCGGTCCCTCTACTGTTAAAGGACAGAGTACCCCTCACACATGGGTTTAACTGATATTCTCATCATTTTAATGAGGTGCTTAACTATATGTTCCCTTCCTTGACTTTAGTCTTGTTACAAGGCAGAAGTAACTCGGTGGTGTTCCAGCAGCACTGTCCTTCATTCAGGAGTGGGTTTCTCTGCACTCCCTGCCCTGATCAACATTTTATAGTTTTGTGCTTATGTAGGTAGGCTTCACTCTGATACCTTTGCAGTGTACATTCAAGCCTATAACATACAGTTATTACTGGGCCAACTTCTGCCCTGACTTAAACCACGTGTGGGTCCATTGCTTTCACAGGCTGTAAAACAGAGTAGAATTCAATCCACTGTATGTTATCCAATGCTACAAGAAGCATCTCAGAAAGAGGGCTGGGTGATCTGAGGAGAGAATCAATAACTTTCCATTTCAAAAATCTTTGTTGAAGTCTGCAGTGAAATTTAAGGTTTAAAAAGTGAGCTTTGTCTCTCTCCATTTAGGTCTTGTGGTTTTTATTATACATCACACAACCACAGGCATATTAAATAGCTTCTGATCAGTAAAGACAGATGCTCCCTCCAGGTCAGTTCTGACATAACTTGATGAAGCAAGCAGTACATCATACCTGGCCTGCGAACAAACAGAGGAGTTCAGTTTTCATTTGACAAATACGTCCATTCACTGAGGGTTTTTTATTTTTCCAATCTAGAGAGCAAAACGCCCATTACAGTGTATTCTCCTTGTCCCCAGGCCCTACTATATCTTCCAGCAGCTCTCCTCAGCATTCCACATTATAAAATCAATCTCTATTTAAGTAAGAGGGGGATATTTATTTCTTAATTTTTTAATAATGTATTTTGTGATTTGTTACAGCTCTCACTGTTGTATTATTTATTTATTGTGCCTATAGGGTGCCCTGCCACATGGTAATAGAGGAGCTACAGAAATTAGAGACCTAAGCAAAAACAAGTTCAATAATATTGCAACACTGTAGGACCTGATCCAAAATTAACAAAAGAACAAAACTTCAAGCAATAACAATCCACCAACACTTTAGCTACAGAATGT
The DNA here is from genome assembly GCF_013100865.1 of Trachemys scripta elegans. Lineage (NCBI taxonomy): Eukaryota > Metazoa > Chordata > Testudines > Emydidae > Trachemys > Trachemys scripta. The sequence continues at coordinate 36,017,132 of NC_048303.1, read as the reverse complement.
TTACTGAACCAATGGGAAGGAGATTAAACAGCAGAATGGTGAATCATTACTAAAAAGCGAAAAAGGAAACTTGATTTTATGATAGCCTCCAGCCCATTTCAGAACCCCGGTAAAACCATTAGTTACCAAGGAGTTATTTTCCTATGGGTTACTTACAAAATTTGCTTGGCTACTTGAATAAAACATGCTTTTTGTAGTGATCCAACTTTCCTTTATACTTCTCTTTGCAAAGCTGACTTGCTTTCACAATGCCCATGATAGTGCACAGTGATCACTTCACAGCACTCTCACAGGCTGGGGCCCTAATCCAATTCCGCTTGGATCGAAAGTCATCGATTTCTTTAGAAACTGGATAAAAATCTGAATGTGGAGGGTACTAGTCCTAGTCAACCACTGAAGTCTGAGAGAGCGGAGCCCTTTGGTAGTGTGAGAAGCAAGAGGCTCTGGCCCTATCTTCACTGCATGCTATCCATAGGGTAAGTAATCACGTGCTTATCAGAGTATGCCCTGTTGCTGTATGTGCACATTGCTGATGTTAGCAAACTACTGTCATGCCCCAAATCTGCACCAGCACTGTATATGGCCATGACAAGCAATAGAGCTATATGGGCTTATATTCTGCTTGATTCACAGTGTCACCCAGACTGGGCTGAGCTCCTCCCTTTTAAGGGCCCACTCTCAGGTTTGACAAGCACACCATTGTGATAGGTTAGGACTGACTGTGACCACAAGTGTTCTTTAAACCGTTCTTGACTGATGGGGGGTTATCCTGAGATTCATACACCACAACTCACTGTATTGCTCTGTGCATGTGTTTACAGCGTGTTGTGGGGCAAATTGTATATTCACTCTTGGGATTGTGGGAGAATATGGTCTAGACCTGCAAAATTCATTTCCGAGCAGTATCCAAGCTGGCATGGTGGTGTGCTGTTATGTGTCAAAGATATGGATCCATCTGCTCCCTAATTACCAGCAGCTGTCTTGGGGCCAGAGAAGACAGAGACAACAGCTTGCATTTAGGAGAAGCCCGAAGACAGAAACTGAATGGGGCCATGTGGATATGGAGACAGGGATTGAGCTGATGCTGTTTTTAATGGCAGAAAACCCCTATGCAGACTGTCACTTCTAGCCCAGGAACACAAGCATGTTCTAATGGAAGCATGGGGTGACCAGCAATGGGACAAGAACTTTTGCATGAAGAGAGAGACATTCTTGGAGCTGTGTGAGGAGCTTGCCCTGGCACTTGAGTGGGAGAGCTCCTAACTGAAAGATCAAATAATGGTCCAGAAGTGTGTTGCTATCAGCTATCACCCTGTGGAAACAAGCAACCCCAGATTACTACAGATCTGTTGGCAATCAGTTTGGGGCTGGGAAATCTACTGTTGGCACAGTGCTTATGGAGGTTTGCAAGTCAATGCTGTGATGTCCCCCAGTTCTGTCAGAATTAGGAATATTCTGGAACTAATTGTGGGGAGAGAACAGATGGGCTTTCTGAGCTGTACATGTTCAATTCTTGGCACACATATCTCCTGTGTCCCCCATTTCAAATGAGTGTATTAACAAGAAAGGATACTACCCCATCATTATGGAGGCCTTTGGGGATCACAGTGGCATTTTAATGAACACCTACATCAGTTGAAACAGCAGGTTGCATGAAGCCAGGGTGTTCTGCAGGTCTGGTGTGTTTCAACATGGGCAAGTGGTTACATCTTCCCTACCCCAACCCCAATAACACACTCATCAATGGCGTGTCCATGCCAACTTATTTGAGGCAACCCAGGATACCCTTTGCTGCCCTGGCTGATGAAGCGTTATCCTGATGTCCACTAACCAGACAAGAGGTACTTCAGCTACATGCTAAGCAAGTGCAGGAATGCAGGTGGTGGAATGTGCTTACTGACTCTTTTGGACTGTAGTTTCTTTAATACCATATACATGAAATGCTATGTGCTTCACAGTATATGTGAGGACAACAGGGGGTACTTGGGAGGGACTGGGTTGCTGACAATTATGAATCGAGGTTTACTCATAGACAACCACCAGCTGAACCTCTTAGAGCCACCGGTCAGCAAAGGCCGTAAGGGATGCCATTTGTGATGATGACATATTCAAGCTACATGGTGTTATGTGGGACTGAATAATGTGGTTGCATGGTGCATTGTGGCTGTTGGTAGTGCATGGAGCCTTGCCTCGTATTCAGATGTAGTGTTTATGCATGCATTCAAGATTCCTTTCTCTCCATCTTTATTGAAATTCATTGACACTAAAAAAGGGGGGAATCAGGTACCCTAACACGGTAAAAATATCTGCTAATATAAGATGAAACCTTGTAATGTCTAGGGACAGTACACATCATCTGTGTATCTGTTCTCTGTCTGGCACCCTGGCTCAGGGGCAGAGTGAAGCTGATACTGCTGAACGTGTGGTGGATCACTGAATGACTTCCCTAGGAACGGTTCTGCATATTTGGTAATGTATGGCAATATCAAAGATCATAATTCCAAGGTATTCATCCTCCTGGTTCACAGCCTTTCGAACATGTCACCGTGAATTCCATGTCTGACAGTAGCTCCATCTCCAACATCTCCAGCTTTTTTGACTGCCTGGCACACTTCTTATGCACAGCCATTGTCAAATCATCCCTGCTCCTTTGTTGCTTTGCCCTCAAATTCAGAATTCTGTCATTGACATTGAGTGGTCTGCTAGTTGCCAGGCCATCCCTTGACAAGTATGTGACTGTTGCCCTTGTTCCTGACAGACAGGAAAAATATTTGGTGAGTGCCCTTGAATTCATTTTTATTCTTGGTCTATGGCGCCCTAAATAAAAAAAGAAATTTAATTTCAATAGAATACTATTCCCTGTGATGGCAGAATGAGACAGCAAACTTCTGCCTAATGAGTACTTTTTCTAAAGGCGTTATCTTAGGAAAAGAAATGCTGAGTTAATTCTACTTTCCAGCTATCCAGAACATATTTTGGGGGAAAAGAGGGAGGTGAGACAGATGCTGGAATCAGCAGCCATGGTGTTTTTGTTAAACACTTTTCAGGCTGTGGTAACGTTGCAAGATGTTGTGCTGATTCACATACAAAAAAGGGAGAAAGACCAGATATTCCAGGCATCAGGGATAACAACTTCCATTTAAGTCTAGCAAATATTTCTGTGTCTTGTGACAGATGAGTTGATAAGTGACTGGATAGGGATTGCCACTTACAACAGAAGCAGAGGGAAACCATCTGGAATTTTTAAAGTGAAAAATTCTATTGCATTATTTTCCAGGAATGGACAAAAATCAGATCAATAATAAACCAGCTTCTCCTCTAGTGGCAGAATGTCTAAACATGCAGATGATTTGGGATGGTAATGAGTGCCTTTAACTATAGTATTATGGGAATTTACATTTTGGATGGGAGAGGGCCAAAAACCTTTTAACTTTTATATTAAACCTTTCTCATGTTAAAAAAAAAGCTACTGCATTTCACTACTGTAAAGTTCCAGTTTGCATTTTTTTTCTGCTTGTCTGCTATTTGGAACATGTTCAGGAGAGAGGGAGGCAATGGATGAGTGTAAAGGTGCATTATCTGCCCATACTGAGGCCAAAGCTAGGAATAATCCTATAAAGGCTAAACATCCACTCAAATATTTCATAATAAAAATAAAGATGGCTGCCTCCATCTTACCCAGCCTGTGATGTTGGCTACTGCTTCTGTGTGGGAAACCTCCACCATGTTACATTCTTCCTATGTATGAGGAAATCAGCATTGAGCTCATCTCCAAGGCAATGGCCACCTCCTCTGCTCTCTCTTTGCTTGCTGTCTGTCTGGGGCAGGGTTGGTCAAGTCTTTGCAGACATTCAAGTTCTGACACCTCTCTGGTCCTGGGTCCACAGATGTGCCCATGCTGTAAGAGGGCTCCATACCTACAAGATTGCTTAGAACACCGTCCAGTTCATTGTAAAATGGACAGGTTGTCAGGGCATCACCAGATTTCTTATTGTTATCCTTGGCCTCTCGTAGCTCACCTTGAGCCCCTTCATCTACTCCATGCACTGCTGTCAGGTTTGATCCGTCCTGTGATTAGGCAACAGCTGCTGAGAGAGGATTGTACAGTCCAATATTCCTCTCAGAACAGCTAAAGTCATGGGTTTTGCTTACTTCAGCCCAAGCTGCACCAAGATTCTGGTGTATTTGTTCGGCCTGTTGGCTATACGCTGATATGTGGGCTTCTTAGGATATATCTATGCTGCTATAAATCACCTGCTGCTGTCCATGCCAGCTGACTTGGGCTTGTGGGGCTCAGCCTGAGCCCCATAAAAATTGCAGTATGGAGGTTCTGGGTCAGGCTGGAGCTCAGGCTTTGGGATGCCATAATGGGGGAAGGCTCCCAGAGTCCAGGCTCCAGCCCGAGCCCAAAGGTCTATACTGCAATTTTATAGCCCCACAGCCCAAGACCCATGAGCCTAAGTCAGCTGATGCAGGGCAGCCACAGGTGTTTTATTGCAGTGTAAATATACCCTTAGGGGCCAACTGTTCTGTTGTTTCAAACACCAGAGATGAGTGAAGCTAGGGAAACTGCAAACAGGATGGGTCCACAGATGTTCACCAGAGGGATACGAAGGCACGTCACCCAGCTTAAGGTCAGAGCACAGGCAGACAGCCAGATAGTATCTGGGAATTTGTTCCTAGTGGACTCAGGGGATTGGATGACCATGCTAACTTGATTGTTGTGGGTGCCCATGGCTGCATGTTTTCACGGCAATAACTTGTTGTCAGCGGTAAAAAGGGCAAGATTTAGAGTTCTGGGGGTTTTCTTATAGACTTAGCTAATGCCAGCTTGAGCCCTGCAAAGGGCTCCACTCAGCACAAGTGCACGTCCTTGTGGCTGTGTCTGGGAATTAGCTCTTGCTCCATCTGGTGCCACCTTCTGTAGGCTGCTCATACTGTGCCTCTCCGCCCCCAACTCTCCCCATGACTTTGGGTTCTCCTTCTTTATGACTCAGCCCTCTGTCCAGGTCACTATGGGGTAACAAAGTCCACCTGGACAAGCTGTCTCAGACAGTCTTCTGTTTCACCTCCAGGTCCTGTGCCACTTCCCAGTGTCTGGTAGGGAACCCAGGCTCACCTTTATACTGGGTTCTGGTCCAGGGTCGCTACAACTAGCAATACAGGTTTGCTCAGTCTCAGTGGCTGTTGCTGTTTCCCTGGACTCCTTCCTACCCCACCTCTCCATCGCCTTACCTAACTCTGGGTTTGCCACTGGAGTTTCTTCTGCTCCCCATAACTACTTCACCCCCCACAGCCACCTGTCTAATTCCCTAGCCCAAGACAGGGCCTCAGGGCTTACTCTCCCCCTGAATCACCCCCTTGTCTCTGGCCAACTCCTCCACCCTCTAGGGCATGACCGCAGGCCTCATTCCTGTCACCTTCTTGCTCTTACTTCTTGACTTTATATTCCTAGCCCAGCTCTTTCCACAGCTGGGCTTCATCTGCAATTAGTGCTTATTAAGCCCTGGCTTCCCTCTAGGTGCAGCATATAGGTTAATTGCCCCTTCTGGCCCATATTAACCCACTCAGGGCAACTCATCTCAAGCCCCCACCCAGAAACTTCAGAACCTATATCCACCACTCTCGGCACCCCGATCGACAATTCTTTCCCACTCTCAAGCACTGAGTCAAAATGTTATAACAAAGAATATTTTAGTGGGGGGGGGGGGGGGAGACAACAGAATGAATTTGGGGAGAACCAGCAATTAACAAATTAAATTCTATAACATAAGACTCCCACCCCCACAGTGTCTTAACAGTAGTCCCAGCCTCAGTTGACACTGTGAATAGCTGGTGTGTTCTAGCCAATTGCCTCCTTCCCACTCACTGGTAGCGGCCCTGAGTTGGAGAAGTCTAGGGACTCTAGCAGGACAATGCTGCCTGGGATGCTCTGGGGGCTCTGCGACCCTAACCCAGCTGGACTGATTTCAGCTTTAATTGTTGGGTAGTGAGGCCTGCACCAGAATCCCTTGTTTAGGCTGCTGCTCTCTATGGTTTCAGCACAAGCTGTCTACTTCTGCCACCAATCTGTATCATCCATCCCCTCTAAGGTACCTCCACAGGCCTGAGCTATCTACCATTATGCAGCAGCCATCACCATGGAGCTACTGGTGATGGCTACATCATCTGTTTTCACCAAGCTGCTGCTACTGCCTTGAACCTGCCACTACTCTCCACTGTTAACCAATCTCAGCTCAACTCTCCAAGTGGTAAGTAGGAACAGTGATAGAGTCCTCACCACTGGTGGCCCACCCAGCAGCAGGCAGGAACCTTTCCCTCCCTCTCTTCCCCTCCCTTAGCTCTGTCTGGGCTCCCTTAACTAGCTGAGCCTGACAGCAGTCAGTGCATTCAATGTCAATGGCTTGTCCTTGTATTTTCCAACAAGGTCAGTTGCATTTTATTGCCCCCAAACTCAAAACAATGGAATGTCAACCAAAATGCCCCAAACTGTCACAGAAATGAAATGTAAATGATGCCTGGCCCATTCAATCAGCTCTCTGCCATTTCCAACAGATGCCAGTGGAGAGCTCCCTCACCAATGGAGCCCTTGCCCACCTTCAGTTCTTCAGCAGCTCTGGGCTACTCTTTTCCCATTTCATCAGCAGATGACAGTAGCAAACTCCCTTCTCTCTAAAGCTTCAGGGCTTACACTTGTGGTAGCAGCATGTGCTAAAAGCTACCTTGTGGTCTGCCCTATAGCTCAGAGCACGGTGGCTTCCTTGCCCTAGGGCACTGATAGCAGCACAGGGATGTGTGAAAGCATTCCGTGTTAAGGGGGAAAACCAGGGGGTTGAGCATGAGGTTAGCATGGAGTTAAGTCAAGACCTTTGCTCCCAACAGGTTGGCCGTTTTCATGGCATTAACACAGTTTTGATGGAGGAAGATAAGATAGAAACATATTAAATAAACAGGAGCATTTGAGGACATTGCAGTCCCTCTATTTTTGTTCTAGGAGAATGCTACAGACCTCTACTGGAAGCTGACAGAGGAAAAATCTGAATAAACCTAGGGCAGTCCTTATTTTACTCATGATTTATTTGACTTCCATATATAACCAGACTTTTGCTTAAAAACCCACATTTGTGCGGACAGTCTCCTGGGTTTTCTTCCCCTCAATTTGTAGTCTGACTCATGCCTACAGGAGCTGCCAGGAAACCATTTAGCACGTCACATATTTCTTTTGTTGTGATGGTCTCATGATGCACAGCTGAAGTTGTCACTTAGCCTTAGAATTGTGGGTCTGGTTTTCCCTTGTGCTTGATAAACACAAACCTTGCATGTGGCTTATAGACCAAGTCAGGAAATTAGAATAATTGCTCCTCATTTATTCAGCTATTTGTTGATTTAAACAGATAAACCAAAGTTGATGCCAGATTCTCAGCTGGTATAAATCAGTGTAGGTCCATTGCCTTCAATGGAGTTATGTTGATTTACACCAACTGAGGGGCTAGCTCAAAAAGTTTAAGGCCTGATTCACTGCAGACAGTGGTTCAATTGTGTGCTAGTTAAGCTCTTGCTAGAGAGATGGGATTTATCTCTAGACAGGGCAAAATAGTGTTACCAATGCTGTCCTCCCTCAAAATTTTCTGCTAGGAAGAGGAGCTTTGCTTTGTGGCCAGGGCTTCACATTGCTGAAGGGATTGTCTAAATAAAGCACAACCCCCACCTGCAGAGACCATGCCCTCTTCCCATCCATCAGGGCTTGTTTTTTTGGCACTGCATTGCTCTCCTACCTCTATTGTGAACTTTCCCCTGCCATGGCTTTGTACCAGGATAATCCTGAGCTGATGAAAGATATTAAAGCATTGTTGATCAGCTTTAATGTAGTGATACATCAAATGCATTCGGCAAGGTATATGGTGTTTTTCCTTGGGTGGATGTGTATTTTGATGTCTCACTTCCTGAACTCATGGTGTACCATGACTTTGTTTCCTGGGAAATAAAAGTGCAAAAGCAGCATTTGCTGTGACCACTGCACTATTACTCCTTTAAAGAGCAAGGCATGCTCTTGTGGGCCTATGACTCAGAGTCTATCTACACTGCAATTAAACACCCATGACTGGCCCATCTCAGCTGACTCGGGCTCACGGAGCTGAGACTAAGGGGCTGTTTAATTCCAGTGTAGACATTTGGGCTCAGGTTGGAGCATCCCAGAGCTCGGGCTCCAACGTGAGCCCAAATGACTACACCACAATTAAACAGCCCCGTAACCCGAGCCCCATAAGCCAGGGGCAGCTGGGAAGAGCCAGCTGTGGATGTTTAATTGCAGTGTAGACATACCCTTAAACTCCTGAGTTCTAGACAATAGTTTTAATTTTCAAAACCACTTGGCTTAGGAGCCTAAGTCCCATTTTTAAAAATGATTTAGGAATGAGACTTGGGCACCCTAGGTCCAGAGCCTCAAAGGTATTTAGGTGCTTAACTCCTATTGATTTCATTGGGAGTTAGTCACCTAAATACCTTGGAGGATCTGAGCCTATGTACCTAAGGGATGGGAGTTAGGATCCCAACCTGGATAAGCGCTTTCCCAAATCCTACCTGGTGCCTATCTGCATCTTTAGGTGCCTAAACACCTTTGAAAATCTGGCCATAAGTCATTTTTAAAAATAAGACTGATGTTCTTACATCACGTGGTGCTTTGAAAAGTGGTACCCAATGACTTATTCTATGTTTGTGGGCAAATCACGTAGGGCAAGATATTCAACAGAGTTCAAGTGCCATTTAGGCACCAAAATAAGTGGCAAGAGCCCAAGTACATTCTGTGCAGAACTTTTGAAAATTTTCCCATAAATGTCACACTGGGAGTTGGTGGATGCTTAGCACTTCTGGAAATCCAGCCTTTATTTTGATGTCTAAGGGCATGCCTTCATGGAGGTGATTGATTACTAGCAAACAAGACTTAGGTAGCATTTCCAAAAGCATTAGTTAAACCTTGTTTATTGGCAATCAATTAACTAAAGATAAACTCTGGGCATATTCTAAATGGAAGCTGAGCTCTTCAGAAATCTGGTCCTAAAAATCTCAGTTTTCCTTTCAGTAAAATGGAGAGAGTAATACTGAAGTACCTCACAAGGGATGTTATGTGGATTAATTAGTCAATGTTTGTAAGGCGCTTTGAGATTAAAAAGTGCTATAGAGGTACTAAGCATTAGTATTATTACTTCTTCCACCGGTAGTGACTCTGGGAATAGAGCCAACACATGGCTTCCCCGCTAAAGTTCAGCGAGTTTCAGTGTTGCTCTACCATAGAAAAGATCTTCATTCTCTTAAATCTGCTGGCTGCCTCTGTTGTTTAATTTCATCTTGGTGGTTGGAAAACAATTTATTCAAGGTCTGACTCAGCAATAAATTAGCATTTTAAAAAAACATTTACACCGCCAGTAGTCCAACTGACCTTTAGCATCCAACGTAAACTTGAGGGATACATTACTGTTTGCTCTTCAGAGGCAACAATAAGTTATCCAGTCCCTTACAAGCTTATGCAATGCTATTGGTGTTACTCTCAGCTAAGCTATTGTACTGCATCAGTGATTCAGACTTTCTAAAACAACTTGTAAGCATCTTCTCCTGGAGCAAGTTAATAGGTTAAGTTCATTTCTCTATTGCTAATTTTATATTACTTCAGAGGATGATTACATATGTATGTATTATTTATTATGCAAATCTAGCATTATACATTATTTACAGCAGTATTAACAATATGTATTATTTATTATGTAACTGTATTAATATATATTATTTCAAGGAGGATTTTTCATTGTTTATTGATTCCGGTTATTAGAATTTAATATTCTACAGAATAGCTTGTGTAGTCCTGTGGATTGAGGCTGCTGATATTGAATTACATTGCCCAAGAAATGCCATTCGCTTCTGCCATAGTAATATTTTGTAATCCAGGGACAGATTGTGACTAGCCTTGCACGGGTGTGAAGGAGGTAAGGTACCTTCCTCTCCCATCTGTGTGGTGACCCCTGCACGGGACGCTTCCATAATCCCAGCCCTTGTTTTCCCCAGGGCCACCCAGAGGATTCAGGGGGCCTGGGGCAAAGCAATTTCGGGGGCCCCTTCCATAAAAAAAAGTTGCAATACTATAGAATACTATATTCTCGTGGGGGCCCCTGTGGGGCCCGGGGCAAATTGCCCCCTTCCCTCCTCCCCCAGGGTGGCCCTGGTTTTCCCTGAATGCGAGGGCTGAGTGTGTCTAGTGCTGCCATCCCCCCTAGAAACCCCAAAGGGGGCGGGGCTATGATAATATTCTTCCTTTTGCCCCAACCAGTGGAAGCCAGCATGGTTGGAGCACATACTGCACCTTATGGCCAGGTCTACACTAGAAATTTCAACTAGTAGAGTTATGTTGGTTAGGGGGGTGATTTTTTTTTTTAAATGACATTTCTATACTACCAAATGCCCTGCCATAGATGCAGTTATACTGGCATAAAAGTGCCTTTGAGGCCATCGCTTATTTTGCTTAGGGATCAGCATAAACTGTACTGGCAAAAATCACTTTTATGCCAGTATAAACTATGCCCACACTATGAGGATGTGCCAGTGCCTTTATGCTGATAGAGCTATGCTGTCAAACCTTTTCTAGTGTAGGCCCAGCCTATTGAAGGACTCAGCAGTAGCTTCTTCTGCATGCACGCTTCCAGCTCTAAGTCGCTCTAGGATAGATTCTGCCCTTAGGTCAGTCGCATATAAATTGGGAGTAACTCCACTCAGTTCAATGGAGTTATCATTATAAAACAGAAGAAAGTGAGTTAGGGTCAGCTCCTCTCAATTTAAATTAAGCTTCTTTTATGTATTCATCTGGCCCTGCCATCATCCTTGTAGCTGATCATCACAGATACTAATGAATTTATCCTCATAACCTGTGAGGAAATACTGTCCCATGTAATAGAGTCCTTGGTGGAGTAGGTGGCCAAGTGGATAGTGCGCCTAATGCTGCCTCCCAGTGGGAAGGTCTTTCAGTCCAACTGCTCTTCTTACCAGAGGGGGAATGAGATGGGCAGGAGGCTTATGCCTCTCCTGCAGCAGGGGTAGTTTGTAGGGGAGCCCAGAGCGCTCCACCATGCTCTGACACAGGGCCCTAAGAGGGTCCACAGTGTCTGGCACTCTAGTGTGCCCTCTGAGTTACCCTCCCTGGGTCACTTCCTGCTATCTGCTTCTGTTGCCCAGCTACAAGTCCAATGTAAAGGAAAAAGAAAAGATAATTAAACCTTCAGCCCCAGCCAGGCTCAGCATACAATCTCATTCCTCTCAGAGCCCCATCTCTGGTGTTTTTGTCCAGGAGCCCTTGGGATAGGCCTGTTTTCCTCCCCAACCTTCCCCCTTCTGAGCTGAGTTGCTTTCAACTTCTTCTCCAGCTGGAGCATGCTCTGCAGGTCTGGAGGGGTGGGGCTACCTGGGCCCTGGATTGTGCTTTAACCCCTTCAGGCTCAGTGTGGGGTTTGTACACCCCATCACATCCCTATTTTGCAGCTGGGGAGCTGAGGCACTGAGATTAAATGATTGCCAAAGGTCACAAAGAGAGCATGTAGTAGATCCAGGAACTGAACTCACATCTCTGATGTGCTAGGCTAGTACAAGACAATTCTTCCTCTTGAACTCCTGCTGGTTTTTCTCTGCATTGGATGGGTCCTCTTTCTAACTATGGGTCTGAGGCTAAGCCTATGCTTTGAGCTGGACATGTAATTCCCATCTGAGGAGTCATACCCACACTAGCTCTGATCAAGCTTACTTGTGCTAAAAATAGAAAGTAATGATGGCAGTGGGAGGGTCTAGTTGAGTGTGTACTTGGCTGAGATGCTAGGTATGTGCTAGGGGCAACTAGCCCCTCCCACCCACTATTTTTAGCATGCTACCCACTATTTTTAGCATGCTAGCTCAATCAGCACTAGTGTGGGGTCTCCTTGTGCTGGGAGTCACATACCCCAGCTCAAAGTGTAGACATAACCTGAAAGGCCGACCCTCTGATCTCACACTGCCAAGGAGTTTACATATCAGGTGGTGATGACTAAAATTCAGGGACTTGATTTAGAGAAAATTGGGAAAGCTTATTTGAAGAATGTCTAATCCCATTAAGGTCTCATTTTATTCTTCCCTCCTCCCAACTCAGCAAGATTGTTTGAGATGTAAATTTTTTCTTAGTCCCCGTCCCTCATTCCCTGTTGGTCCTGTGTACCAACTCCTTGACCCACTCATTGTTTGGGTCTCTGGAGATCTAGCACTCACTTTGCTGGGCCCAGTCTGGCTTCATTATTGAAATCTCCTGCATCAAAGGGTATTTACTATACACTTCTGACTCCAGAGAAGCTCAACACCACACGAGATTTGAGGAGAGTAGAAAAACTGTTCAGGTGTGGTTCCAGATTCAAGTCTAGGCTCTTGACAACTGTAATAGATTCTGAACACATTTGCTCATCCCCATTTTCAGCCCAGGTAGGCTTTCTTTATGCATGTGGATTATATTATTTTCCTCCAGTTCCCATTAGCTTTCCTGTCTATTTGTCTTCAGCCCCCTATATCCTATGTAATTGGTTCTCCATAGCCAGTCTTCTTTAGCTTGTCATCCTGTCTCTCTGCTTCAGTTCCCTTTTAGTCTGCCTGCCTATTCAGCCCCTTTTAGTTTCTCTGTCTGTGCCTGATACTTTAAATATTGTTTCATATTTTTCCGGTGTCAAAAAAGCAATTGTGTATCCTTGTTGATCTTCATACTTTTCCTGACTCACTCCTAGTAACTGTGATGAAAAAAACAGCTGTTTATCTCAATTAAGTTTCGACTGTTAATTAGCATCTACCTGTCACTATTATTCAGTTTCCTCCAATGTCCCCTTCAGCTATTTTCTATGCAATTTGTTCACCTGGTTTCCATGAGAACCATTTTGCTATATCTCTATCCAGCCAGAGCTGCCATCTACTTGATTGCTATTAGTGATCGGCAAATAGAGCATTATTCAGATTCCGATTATATTCATGTTTGGGGGTCCTACAATTCTAATGATATTCAGCCTCCTGAATATGAATGACCTCTACACCTTGGAGACTCCAGACACATTTCATTCTACACAATAGTCACAGCCTCCCCACACTCCACCAGTCTGGAAAGAGAGATTTCTCTCTTTTAGCAAGGGATGTCCACTAGCCTTCTCTTCCCCTCCTACAATATCAGCTCTCTGGCTCACTGCTTAAAGGTCACTCAGATGATTAATCTTCCTTCCTCTTAGGGGAAGCAGCCAAACCAGCCAGTTCCCCTACAAATCCCCACAGAAGTATTCTGTTAGGGACTAGGATGTGGGTGGCTGTAACCATAGTCAGAGCCAAGGCTCAGAACCATGTTATCTGGAGTTGAGATGAGAGGAGACAGAAGCTAATGCACCCATGAGTAAATGCTTTGGGTAGGAAGTACCCGCCTGCTGCTGGTCTTAAGAGCAGGTCTGCTGATCCCCTCAGCCAATAAGGCAGTTTGCCCAAACAGATAACTCAGTTTGGGCCCAGCTGTGCTTGTTAGATCACCTGAGGGTTAAGCTATCCATTAAGAAGGCTAGCTGGTACACTTGCCTTCCCTCTGTCTGTAGCAAGAGGATCATAAGTGCTACTCCTAGTCCCAGTGTATCTGTTTCACTTGCTCCCTAGCTCTGGAGTTGTAAGGCTCTACTGATGGAGGAAGAGAGAGGACAAGATGCCCATGAAAATGCCTCTGTATGGGAAGAGGGCTTATTGGCCAGCCCTCCAGGAGGCCAGGATGGAAGAAGCAGGCCCCTAAGGATCTGGGGGAGGGAAGCAAGCACCCTGAACATTTTGGGAGGAGGTGGAATAGCACAGCATTGGGACTTTCCCACTTGGCAAGGCAAGTGAGTAAAACTACGGATTGGCCTGTTGTGGAGACTAGGATCATGTGTAGTACTGCTGCATACAATTTGTCTACTCTGAATGACACTATGCAGAACAATGCTGTTATGTTATATACAGTATCTAACAAAAACAATATCAGATTGTTAAATGGCTGCTAATCTCTGTAAAAAAACACAGTTAAAGTTGTCTGTCAATACCTAGGGTATATGAAAAATATCTAGATTAAATACCCTTTAGTTGTCCTTGGTGTATAAGGGCAGCTTTTAAACATTAATATTTTTTATTTTACTGTTTGGTGTGTCAGGTCTTGTCTCCACACTTACACCAGTTTAATTAACGATGAGGTTTTTTAACTGATTTAAGTAAACCAGTACAAACCCTGTGTGGGCACTCCTATTTCAGTTTAATTATGGCTTACTTTAGTTTAACATAATTTTGTAAAAAAATAGATTAAGATCAAATGGAAACAAGGCACTCTTAAACCAAAATGACTGAGTCCATGTAGGGATTTTCACCATTTGAATTAAGTCAGTTTAATTGAACTGATGCACATCTTGTGTAGATGAAACCTAAGTTGCAGACAGACATTCCCGAAGATGTGATGCGATGTGATAGGGTATCATGCAAACGCCCTAGTATTATTGTTTATTATATATTTGATCCCTGATGGATGCTGTGCTGTAAGAAACATAGAGCAAGATCTAGTCCCTGCCCAAATTGTTTTATGCTCTATAACAAATAGAATGGGCAATGCAATGACTTGATGGCAAAATAGTAAAAACCTCTTGCTTATTTTTAGTGTGGAATTGATCTGAGGTGCACTTTTTTTATTTAATGGAAGAAAAGCCAAGTTAATGTGTCCTGTGAAGACTACTGGGACAAGGGAGAGATGCGCATTGAGATAGCCCCTTGTTCTCTGAGAGTCCCTCCTTTTTCTCAAAAGAGTCACTTTTTTATTGCTCTTTTAGGGCATCTGGACACAGGATGTTTGATAAGAGGCTGGCACTGTCACTTGTCAAATGTGGGTCTCATTTTAATTCTTCATCATTGGGCATAACCGTTATGGACTTCATTCATACTTCTGTTCAGTGTCTGTCCTCTGGTTAAGGTGAGCATTTCATAATAGCCTGATATGGCACTTCTCTATCTGTGCTACTGAGTCCTGACTTAATATGGCAACAGAATAATGGCTCTCTCAGCCCTTATAATGCTCAGGTGGAATGTTCCTGCCTTCATGGCAAAGGCAGCTGACCTGAGAGATGGGAACCAAATTAATCTGTCTTTCTGATCATCTCCTTTGCAGCAGGCCCATCTACCTACCCACTCCATTTCAGCTCCAGAATGAGACTCCTTGCAGCCCCCTGGCACTCTTCTGCCTCCCTCCTAATGAGAAGAAGCAGACTTCTAGTAGCAATCACAGAGCTTCATGTTCCCTGTACCCCTCCTCTGAACCTATCTTTGTGGAGCTACTCTGGACTCTGTGCCAGATTTTTCCACCTATGGCTTGCCTTCCCAGTTTGTACCATCTCCTGTTAGCTCCTGGGGTCTGAGGCAATGGGCCGGAAGAAGTGGTCAGAAGGGAAATTAATAAAATTGGGAGGGCATGCTGAGGGAATATTTGGGCTCTATTGCACCTTACTCTTAGTCAAGAGGCCTAATTTGACCCTTTCAGAGCAGTCAGAGACCAGCCTTCCCTCCTGCCTCCTTATAAGCCCCAGGCAATCCTTTTTTCACTTGTGTGGCAAAATGCTGTGTTAGTTAACTCTGTCAAATGACTACTGGTGATGCATCACAGTGATAGACTGAAAAGTGCTGAATTGGCACTCCTGGAGAATAGATTAAGCTCTTACCCACAAAACATGTATAACCGTCAGTGTAGGCTCCCCATGCTACCCCGAGTAATACACCCGACCTCAACCTTAAGTTGCCAAACCAACATCTCTAGCGGTTATAGGTATCCCGCTCTCTCCATTCCTGTTACATTACTGACCTCTTTCATTTCACCTGCTTCACAGTACATTAGATCACCAAAATGCTCACAGTAACAGCCAATCTGGGCTGGATTCAAATGGTGACCTAGAGGTGAAAAGCTCTATATCCCACTCTTGGCACACTACTAAACTATCTAGTCTCCTATTTAGGAAGGTTTTAATTACAAGTCATTGACTGCATAGGCTTTCAAAATGACATCAACTGTGCTGTGGACAAGGAAACATGACTAATGACTTGACAGGCATACTGAAATTTATGCTATCTTCATTCCTGGCAGCTACATAACTAGGTTTATTTTAAAATAGTCTCAGCTATGACTTGATTTAGTGACAGGCATAATACTTTCTTTGTGGGGTATCCTTGCCTCAGGTGTCCTGGTTTGGGGAACAGTTATAAATACACTAGTAAAGACTTGTCTACGTCTGAATGACAATTAGAAAGTCACTGAAAGGTAAAATTTCAGCATTATGCATGCAGAATTTTTGCCCATTGTTAATAGGAGATGCAGATCAATTTTTTAGCCTCCAAACTGAGAACATACTATATAGTGCTTGCCATTTTATTACAAGCTTTGTGATTCTGAAATCAAGTTAAAGGTAATAGATGCAGTTCTACCCATAGATCTACCACTGACTTCAGTGGTAGATGCACTGGCAGGGAGAATTGGCCCCATTATTTCCAGATACCTATAGATTATGGATGAAATCCTACCTCATTAAAATCAATGAAAAGTTTTATTAGAGCCAGGATTTCACCCTAGATGTCTGAATATCAAAAAATAGAATGAATGTACTGAGAACCTCATTAAAAATTCTAAAATATCATTATGTTTATCAAGGTGAAGTCGGGTCTAGTTAATCAAAACCCATTTACAAACATCCATTTTTATCAGTATTAAAAATAATGTCAAATCTTGTTCACATGTGCTATCAAACTAGTTTCTGCTTTAATCTGTGGGATGCTCAGACAATGCCGATAAACCAACCATGATTTAATCAATTCTGACTATACTGATCTGACAAGCACCTCTGCTTGGATGTTGATTATTCAGATATCCATAGAATATTCATGATTCCTACAGAAGATATCCCCAATATAACTTTGTACATTGCAGATACTTCCACAAATCTGGCATGACCACTTGCCTGACAAATACTTCAGACAAATATTATCCTTTTACATGTTTTTGGGAGTAATATTTTTAGGGTCAAATCATGGGTAAGACTCAAAGAAGCATTTTAAAATTAAAACAGATTTTTTAGTTCGTCTTAAAGAATTCTGAAGATTCCTTTTTCTTTCAGAGGAATCCAAGATGGTGGCTGCAAAGAATGTATGTGGAACACCATTCTAAATGTTACCCTTATGTAGGATGTTTGGTTGCTGATAAAAATTAACAAATTTAGATTTTGTACATATATCTAACTTAAAAAATGAAGTGGAGACAAGTGGTGCCACTCAGTATTCACCTGCTACTGTTCTCTCCACTGCATATGCCTATTTTTTAACAACTATCAATAGACCCAATTAACATTTCCTGACTTATATTTGCCTGGCTTAGTGTGAATATTTCAGTATCCTTTGGGTTTGCTTATGTAAAGTGTTTTTAATGAGGAAAACAAATCCCATAAGCATCCCAGAAATGTTTGTAAGTGCTGGTCACTGTTCATGTTTGTAGTTAGCAGCAGTGTTCACAGTCCAATAATTTTCTGTTTTGTTCAATATAGCATAGTTATCTTATTGGTTTTGACTTCCTATGGTTCCTTGTAGTCATTCTAAATTTTGCCAACAGCTTTTGCAATGTCTGCTATGGCATGGAACATTTTTAAATGCAACTAGCTTGTCTTTCTATATTGACAAATTTGTACTGCATCATCAAGGCTAATTCACTTAGTAGCCTCTCTCTGACTTGTTTTGATTAAAACATTATGTTTAATTTTAACAATAACACACTCCACATTTGAGAGTGGGGTGGAGAGTTACTCCCATGAACTGCAGGAGAAAAAGACAAGAAAAGGGAAGAAAGAGGGAAGGTATGGGAACCCAGAAGGCCAGGAGATGCAGTATGTAAATAACATTAGCTCCACTTAACAGATGAAGAAACTGAGACAGAGATGTTAATTAACAAAGGCCTCAATATCTCTATTTAGGCACTTATAATAGCTCTTATCACCCCGAACTTGGGAACGCAGGGACTGCTCCCTCAGTGCACATCTGGGGTGCAAGATGTTCCAGAGGGCAAGGCAGGATGGGCCTGGCATACCTGATCTGCAGGGTGGGACTGGCATGCAGGAGGAATATGCTGCACACAATGAATGGATATAGCAGCACGTTTACTACCCCTGTACACTAGCATAATCTGGGAGTATTGCCAAACCCAAGGATTCAAAAATCACAAGTCAGGCCCCCAAACTCATTAATTTGCTTTAAAAACAATGAGATTTTCCAAAATAACTAATGTTGATCTTCCGATTTGTCTTCCAGAGTTTGATCCTTTTGCATTCACCTTTTCATGCTTTACGCCACAACTTATTTTTTTAATTGAAAAATGAGATTGTTGCATAATCACCTGATTCCAGGAGCTGGAGCTTTAAGAAAATCACCCAATATTGGAAGACTCACAATAAAATCACAAGAATTGGCAATATTGTGAAGGCATAGTGCTTCTTCGAGCTTCCCTGAGGCTATGCAGCTCCACAGTACCTTAGGCTGTGTGGTTCAAACGGTCTAGCCCTTAGGCCATGATCCTCCAAACACTCATGCACATGCTTAACTTTAAGCATATGAGTAGTCTGAATCAATGGAATTACTCACATACTTAAAGTTAAGCAAGGGCATAAGTGCTTGCACGACTGGGGCCTTAGTGATTTTAATCTGGGCCTTGATCCAAAGTTCACTGAAGTCAGTGGAAAGATTCTCACTAACATCAGTAGGCTTTGGATCTGATCCCTATTTTTTATATATATATATTCAGCCATGCAATTTTAAACCTTTGAAAAAATTAGGGATAAGTAATTTAAAACTTTCTTCATCCGCACTTCTTCAGTGAGGACTAGCTGCATGGAAAATTTGAAGTTTTAATATCAATCGCTGTTTAATCAAGTGCAAATATATAAAGCGCACACAATTTTCTAGAAGCTTTTCATTGGAAAAACATACTGTTTTCCTGCTCACAGGACTCAAAAGCACTAGAGGAGATATTTGCTCAAACTTTCCATAACCATTCCCTTTTGGTCTGAATCCAACCTGACAAAGTTACAACCAAAAAGGAGGAAATGGTGAGAAACTTATAAGGATTCTTATAAGTAAGGATAATAATTTATTATTAAAAAGGATATTTAAAAAAAAAATTAAAGTGGTTTTGCAATCTTGGTGCAAAATAAAACTTGTGTAATATTTTGCTTTCTTGACAAATTGCAGAAGCTAAAGTTACTAGTTGTTTTCTGATGTCCTACTCCCTTTGAAGTCAATGGAACTCCCATTAATTTCACTGGAGCGTAATCAGGCCCCTACTGACTTTTTTATCTCTCTTCGCAACGCTTTGTATCACACAACAGGCAACGTTTTACCTTCCATACAAAGGATACAGATTGAAAAATAACACCTTGAATAAGGAAAGAGAGTGATTTAAAAATTAATAGGAAGTACTATTTCTTTTCTGTACATACAGTACTGTAGACAACTAAATAAATTATAGTCCCTATTATTTTAACTCACCAATGATTTCCTTTTAAAAGGTGCTTCTTTCCGATTTCTATGCTTGTTAATAATTTAGTAATTTAAGACGAAGCTGTAAAAATAATTTACTTAATTTTCCCCCTTTCTCCTTGGAGAAATGGCTTTCTGGTTTGTTTGCTTTTTTGCTAACTTTAAAGACTTTAGTAAGCAAACTATGCTCTGATTTTGCAGATTTCTTGTGGTGTTTATCTTGCACATTGATAGCAGCAAACACAGGATCACATCACTTGTAGATTGACTAACTGAGGAAAGGAAAGGATCAAAGAACCTTCTCCCTGCTCCCGGTATAAGACCAAAATTTCAAAAGTGGTCTCTATGTGTATGTCTACACTGGAGCTGGAGGTGTAATTTCAAGCTAGTAGACACACTTATAGTAGCTCTGATTGAGTTGGTGCACTAAAAACTGAAGTGTAGTTGCAGCAGCACAAACAGCAGGACAGGCTAGTCATCTGAATAAGTACCTAGAATTTCAGACAATCAGAGCTAGTGCAGTGTAGGACTAACCAGCTGGAAATTGTACCTTGAGCTCTAGTGTACACATGCCTTATGTGTGGCAAACTGGAGACACTCTAAGGAAATGTGTACATTCAGGGCTGTCCATATGATTTATGGGGCCCTACACAGTATTATTAAACTGATGCCCCTATGTCTGATGGCAGCCCGGGCTCACAGCCTGGGGGGTCTGAAGAAGCAAAGGATAGCAAGACGCACGGCCCACCTCACGGTGGCGGGAAGTCACAGTTCCCCACAAAGACCCTCATACCTTCGCCCTCATGCAGAATGGACATGCAGAAGGTACCTAATTAAAAGCACTAAACTTGGGAATAAAAAATGTCAGTCACAGGTTTTTTGATGTGCCCTGAAATTTGTCAGACATTTATTTGCGAAAACTTAGTAGTAAGGGCAAGTCAGCTGTCTTGCTGAATACAACATTAAATAATATGGAATACATGATGCAGCTCTTCTCTGTTTTACATTTTCTTAATCAGTATTTCTAAGCTGATTTTATATTTTAAATGTACTCTTAAACCTTCATAAAGTAATCATTCTAGATTACTACATATTTAACTCACTGAAACAAAAACATTAATTTAAAATAATCAGTCAGAGGTTTAGTGTGTTCATAACAATGTTCATTGCTTTTCGAAAAAGGGAACACTAATTTACTTTGTGTGAGCTCCATAACAATAGACATGTTTATGAAATTTCACCAACTTTAAAAAATATGTTTCCAAAGATTTTAGGCATAACAAAGGATTTTATATCTTACTAAGATACTGATTTTGCTGGAGGATTCTCTTAAAGCTAGTTAATCAGATAGAAGTAAAGAAAGGGAAACTTTGTCTAGCTATCTGGAAGGATGTCCCTTTAAAGGCTCTCTTCAATGTGGGTGGACGGGGAGAAGGGGTGAAAGGAGAAGGGGATGGACAGAAAGGACAGGAAGACTTTGGAAGCAAGTGTGTGGTTTTTTTTTTTTTTAACTATAGTAATTAAAACTAAAATGTGTATTTTAGATAAGGGTGGTCTTTTGAAGGATTTATTTAAAAAACTATGTCTGAAGATCCAAGCATTTACGGCTAAAGATGATTGTGCATCTAAAAATCTATGCAAGGATTTTTTAGAGATGTGATTTTATAATCTTCACCAACTCACTAATGAAATATTTTTAAAGCAAATTTTAAACTAAGGTCCTGTAGGCTAACATGTTCTGAGTAAATATAACAGTAATGCACAAGTGTTTTTTGTCAGTAAATTCAGAAACTGACAGTATATACCTAGGGTTTGGAAAATGTCTGTTAAATGGATTCATTACCCCTGGAATGGTTCTTTAACAATTTCAATGTTGTGCTGATAGGTCTGGCAGGCTGGAGGCTTTTTCACTTTTAACTACTAGATCCCCTCCAGAAGAAGACTCACTAGGCTGCAGCAGGCAGCTGTGGGAGCCTACAGCAGGGGTCGGCAACCTTTGGCACGCGGCTCGCCAGGGTAAGCACCCTCGCCAGGATAAGCACCAATGGGGGCAGTGGGAAGCGGCGCGGGCCAAGGAATGTGCTGGCCGCCGCTTCCCGACGCCCACATTGGCCTGGAGTGGCGAACCGCGGCCAGTGGGAGCCACGATCGGCCAAACCTGCGGATGCGGCAGGTAAACAAACTGGCCCGGCCTGCCAGGGTACTTACCCGGGTGAGCCGCGTGCCAAAGGTTGCCAACCCCTGGCCTACAGGAAGAGTCAGAACAGGGATAGGAAAGCCGGGAGGGTGGACACTGAGACCCAGTGGTGCCCCAAATTTCCAGGTGCCCTTTGCAGCTGCGGACGGCCCTGTGTGCCTTAGGAAAAGAGGTTGAGGTTAGTCAACAACATATTACAGTGCTAAAGGGCATCTGAATTTAGTGCCAAGTGGCATTTCAAATGAGGGTAGCTACTTTGTGGTAGCTAACTTTATTTTTAAAAATACAATTTTTCCTAGTCTAGACAGTGCCACATCTGCATTGCCAAAAGGTGTGTTTTTATGCCAAGATAGCTATCCTGAAGTAGCATCCTAGAGGAGACAAGGCATGGATAGTTTTTACCTCAGTGTAGCTAGTCTAGGACAATGTTTTTACCCCCTCTCCTGGGCTGATCTCAATTAGCTCCATCAAGGTAAAAATGACAGTGCTTTGTCTCCACTAGGATTTTACAGTGATAGCTATCTTGAATTAGCTACACTGGTGTAGACACACACCTGTTTCAGTGAAGTAATGGCCTATGTCTTTTTTTTAACTTCCGCCACCACTCTTCACAAAGAAATAGGGCACTTTTTCTGTTTACTACCTGTGGTCCTCATCTTTCTTTTGTTTTTTCCTCCTCTCTGCTTGGTGGTTTCTTGTTTGAAATTCTGCTCCTTCTCTTTCTCTCCTCTAGCACCGCACAATTTTCTGTTTATTCCCAGAGCAGTGCTAGCCTGCCATTCTTCTTCCCTGTTTCTATGCTGTGAGAGCATAGCTGATATTCATGGTAAAATCCTTCCAGCATGCTCAGTTTACGGTGCTACAGTGACACTTTTTTCAGTACTGCCAACCCCAAACATTCAAAAAAAAAATCATGAGTCAGGTGTCAAAAAAATCATGAGAATGAAAAACAAAAAAAAAACCCTAAATTTGGGGGTTTTTATTTGTCCGCTGGTTTCCAAGTCTTTAAGCCACACTCATTTCATGTGTTCAAACTTTGCTTTGCAACCCTGAGGATTAAACATGTACTTTTTTTTTTTTTTTTTAAATGAAAGTTGAGAGTCTCTCCTAATCACATGCCTCTAGGAACTGGAGCTTTAAGAAGAACACCAAATATAATGAGATTCATTATTAAACTGCAAGACTTAGCAGCATTACTTTTTGCGTGTTATCTTTATTGGTGATGCACTAACCAAAAATGTAAAATTGCTAGGGCCCAAATATTCACTCCTGGGTGCCTAAATCAATATTGAAGCACCTATACAAAGGCCTGACTTCAGGAGGTATCAAATACCTATGACTCCCATTGAAGTCAGACTTCATGTATCACTGCATTTCATTGACTTTCCATCCCCTTTTAAGTTTTCCTCTGAAAACATCTTTCCCCACCCCTTCCTAAACCTCTTAATTTCTCTCTCCCTCTCATGTATTGTTTTATTATTTCACGGTTATTTACCCATGTAAAATGTTTTGGGAGGCAATTTGTGTTAAACGCACTATCGAAAAGAAAGTTACTTTGTGTTGTGTTACAAATTAACAGTGTTGCCCTAGTATGTTCTTGTGGTTTTAAAAAAATAACTTTGAAGTAGTGTCCATAGATGACGGGTTTGTGGCTCCTTTATGGTTGCTGTTGTGCCCATGGCTACAGGAGAAGAAAAACTCATATGATAATCCTGAGGCTTTAGCTCACCCTTAGGGCTCCACTAGTAGTGTCTATATTATATTTTCATTGAGATTTTTCCTTGCTGTGTTTAGAAGGCATATGTTATGTGTCGCACAGATGCATCCCACAGATGGCAGTATAAACATTTTAACACTATGTAGTATCTTCCCATTTGTATGGAATCACTGCCCCTCAAATGAGAGAATATGAAAATAGAGCAACAATTAATAATGGAGAAACCTTTCTTGGGGGAAAAAGGACAAGGATTAGTTGAATCACATGTAAAGGAGAATTACTAGAGTTAGAAAACATTGGGTCGGAAGTCCACAGAGTGTTCGTTATGTATAACATACGGTACAACGCACTTCGGGCCCTATCTCGTTCTTGGAGAAGTGAATAGCAAAACTCCCATTGACTTCAATGGGAGCTGGGTCAGGCCTTTATTAGTTATTAAGAAACTGAAGATGTATAAATATTATTTCTACAACATGATACATCTTAAGAAAATGTTATAACATCAGTTCTAACCAGCCCAGTTATTTTATTTACTGGCTGATTTAGGATATAATATTTTACTTTGTAAGAAGTCAATGTGAAAATTATCATTGCTATACAAAAGACATACTTTTGAAGTAATCATAGACAAAGTCTAGTATCTCTTGTGGAAACTTACTTTTGTGACATATAAGAAGGAAATGTTTTTTTTAAAAAAGGTAGAGTAGATAAAATAATTATCAAAGACTATTCTAGTACATACTGTATTTCCATGTGTGAAGAATGAACATCAGTTTAAGAATTGGGCATAATTTATATTGACATCAGGTTAGTACAGGGGAAATTATCACTGTATAACAATTAATTAAAAACACTGAAAATGATGGGCCCTATTTTCCTTTAATTGGGCAACATTTGCACTGATGGAATTGCACCACTGGACCTGAGGGTGGAATTTGTCTCCTTGTTTGTTATATTGTGTCTTACAATGGCACTAAGCAGTATTAAGATTCACCAGAGAATTATGGGAGTATATTATATATTTTTAAACCCCATGAGCCAATGTCAAATTAGAGTTAAATGGCCTCTGATTCAATCCATTCAATGGATACCCTCAATAAATCAATACTGCCCTTCTTCCATGTCACAAGAACTTGTTGCTCATATGCATTTCCATTCTTAATCTCATGTATATATGTCAATTGTTAGCTATTTATATATTAACTTGTATTCACTTGAAGTTATCTGTCTACTGCTGTATAGGCCTGAAGACCTTAAATCGAAAATTTCTCCATTTTGGGCCAACATCATCAGTAGTGAAATCACTGAAGGCTGGTTGTCACACAAATAAATTCCTACTTGACATAGGACAGAAAGGATCAAATCCATGCCTGGGGTAAATCCAGTGATTTCAATGGAGTTACATCATTAATTAATTTGGCCTATAGAATTTTATTACACCATGCTTTGTTTATTGCAAACCTTATAGTTTGCATGAAAAGGTGGCTTCTCAGTTCCAATAAATATTTAATAACAGACAGCACTGTATTGAAGTCTCATAGTACTAAGACTCCATTATGTTTATACAAAATATACTACAGTACATTTAATTGTTTATTAGGGAATACAATCAAGTAGTTAAAATTGTCAAGATAAATGAATAAGTGTAATGGAGTATACTGACCCTCTAAGCTTAGAGGGGGGCAGAAAACCCCTCTTCTAGGAACACTGGAACTAACAAAGGCTCAGGTAATGGCTGAAACTGGAAGAAAGGAAGCGGTCCCAAGGAATTACTAGTTGAAAAAACCCAGGATGCTGTCCCCTTAAGGTCCCGGGACCAAGGACCCTGCAGTGGAAGGGCTGGCAAGGCTCCCCTCATGCCCAGTCAGCCAGGAGGAGGTCTCGCTAGGAGGGCAGTATAGATGCTGTCTTTTCCCTCCAAACTGGGGGAGGCTGCCAGGAGAGTGACGCCAGAGGGCTGAACTCCAGATAGAAAGGACTTTGTGGGGAGGAGAGTGGGACAGACGAAGAGCTCCATGTGTGGTGGTAGAGCTAGAACTAAGTATGAACAATTGGGCTGTGGTGCTGGATTTTATTTTGGGACCCTGAGGACTGGTTTTAACTGCTTGTTATTAACCCAGCCCTGGGGTAGGGATGCAGTTAAACATGAGCAAGACCGCGTGGAGTTTTTAAGAGGGGAAACAACGGCATGATGCTGCAAAACCACCTCTGGCCACAAGGGGGCCATGCAGGAGGTGGCTGCCCTGCTACAATGAGGTACATTTAGTGATATATTATCCTAACTTTTTAAAAAATTGTTTGTACATTTGTGTTCTAGCTTGCAAGAGGCATTAATTTGCAATGTCTGTCCTTATTCGTGTGAAACAGCAAGTACAGTATACTCAAACACAGTTCTTTTCTATAGAGGTCCTTATACCATCCATAACACCCTAGTATCTGACTGAAATTACTTCCAAAAAAAACCTGTGCAAACAAGGGAAGAAGCTCGCCAAGGAAGGCAAAATGATTATTTTTCGTGGTTTATAGAAAAAATAGGGACAGGAGAAACTGTTTTGATCAATTTAGAACTGAGTTTAAAACAAAGGCTCACTCCTTAGCTTCATGACCTCAGAACATCTGGGGGTGGGGGCATCCAGGGAGGCAAAACAATTGCTGAGCCACCTTTATGCATACCCTGATGCTTGGACCAGCTGGAGACCGAAGAGAAATGACTAGTTTTCATAATGACATGATTGACACTGGGTTTTGTTTGGTTAATGTTGATTTGAAATAGAACTCATGATTGAGGACTTCAGGAACTCAGCCAGAGGTTAGGGGTCTATTACAGGAGTGGGTGGGTGAGGTTCTCTGGCCTGCAATGTGCAGGGGGTCATTCTTAGGGTGACCATATGTCCTGTTTTTAAAAGGACAGTCCCATTTTGGGGGACTTTTTCTTATATAGGTGCATATTACCTCTCACCCCCTGTCCTGTTTTTCACAGCTGCTATCTGGTAACCCTAGTCAATCTAAATGGTCATTAAGGCCAGAAGGGACCATCAAGTCTATGAAATATCATTCTGTGTGGCATGTGTTCCACTGAATACCACCCACTGAGCCAGAAGAAAAATGGGTTTGTGGTGGGATCCAACCCTGGACCACTGTGCCCCCTTAACTCTCCAGCCTGGGCTGTCTCTCACAATGCTAGAGACAAGCAGCAAAACCCTTCAGGTGCTGTTATCACTCAGCCACCAGCATACAGAGACACACCCAGTTAAGTTGCATGAATGCTCTCTAAGCCACTCATAGAGCAGAGGGTTAGACTAAATGACCTCCTGAGGTCCCTTCCATCCCTGATATTCTATGATTCCATAATTCTATGAAACTATACAGAGGGAGACACCAGCCAATCCTCCCAGCCTTGGGCCCCAAAAATGTACCATCTTGCAGTGCTCAAGTCCTTCTCTTGAACAATGCAAGCTCGTTAATTAGTTTGCCACTTCATCAAAGGATAGTGGACATGCACCAGCCTTTGTAGTCTGAGCAGATTCTCCAAGCAATTTAAACAAACTCACTGGGAAAGATAAAACATTAATATAAGTTTATTAACTACAGCAAGATTTTAAGTAGTTATAAGTGATAGGCATAAAGGTCAACAATAGTTATATAAGAAAAAAATAAAGTAAAATCATAGTCTTAATCCTGAACTTTATCAGACTGAGCAATATTTGAATCAAACAGCTTTTCTCACCCCACTGGACGTGGCAGGCAAGGTACAGTTCTTAATACACAGGCTGAATTCTCTTCTCAGGCTGGCACCAGTCTCCTCAGTGCAAAATCTTTGTCTTCCCAGCATTCTTGCGGCCTTCAGCATAAGTGGGGGAGGAGAGAGGTGGTCTCATGAGGCCACTGTCCCTTATTTTATATTCTCAATCATGTCCCAGGAAAGATATTGACCCAGGCAAGTCCTGGTGGGCTTTGAGTCACAGAGTTGAGCAATCCCCATTGTGTGCTGCTTGCGCAACTGTGTCTTACAGAATTGTAAGTCTCTTGTTTACAAGAGATGGTCAATGGCTCATGATAGTCACTTCACGCCTATTTGGGTGTGTGGGTCACCACCTTTGTTGTCACTGGAGATCAAGCAGTGGGTGTCTCCCAAACTTGCAACATATTTCAATAACTACCATATAGCAAAATCTCATAACTTCATACACACTAACAATAGGGGTGCTAGGCGTCTGGTTTTTGATCAGAACCCCCAGTCAAAAAGGGACCCTGGCAGCTCCAGTCTGCACCACTGACCGGGCCGTAAAAGTCTGGTCAGCAGTGCAGCAGGGCTAAGGCAGGCTCCCTGCTTGCCCTGGCTCTGCACAGCTTCCGGAAATGGCTGGTATGTCTCTAGGTGCAGGGTCAGTCAGGGATGCTCTGTGCCCTGCCCCCACCCCAAGTGCCGGCTCCACAGCTCCTATTGACCAGGAACCGTGGCCAATGGGAGCTGTGTGGGTGGCGCCTATGGACGGGGCAGTGCGTGGAGCTGCCTGGCCGCGCCTCTGCCTAGGAGCCTGACATACTGGCCACTTCTGGGAGCCACTTGAGGTAAAGCACTGCCCAGAGCCTGTACCCCTCACCCCCTCCCATGCCCCAACCCCCTGCCCAACACCCTTGCCCCCTCCCACACTCTGAACCCCTTGGCCCCAGCCCGGAGCCCCCTCCTGTACCCTAAACTCATCCCACACCAGAGCCCTCACCCTCCCACCCCAACCCGGAGCCCCCTCCCACTCCCTGAATCCTTCATTTCTGGCCCCACCGCAGAGCCCACACCTCTAGCCATTGCCCTCACTTTCTCCCGCACCCCAGGCTTCTGCCCCAGACCAGTGAAAATGAGCAAATGAGCAAGGGTGGGTGACAGCAAGCGATGGACGGAGGGGAGATGGAGTGAGCGGGGGCCAAGGCCTCAGAGAAGGGGTGGGGCAAAGGTGGGGCCTCAGGGAAGGGGTGGGGCAGAGGGCAAGGAAAGGGTGTTCCGTTTTCTGCAATCAGAAAGCTGTCAACCCTAACTAACAATATACACATTTTGTCAGAACAATGGATTTTTCAGCAGATCATGACCTTTCATATGGTATTTTACATGGCCTTCAAACCTCTGATTAAACGTATTACTCAATGGAAACAGCCCCTATTTCAGTAAAATCACCATGTTGTTAATGCTGGGAACTAGGCTACTGTACATGTTTACTAAATACTTCATACCTTTTGGTACATGTTGTGTTGCATTCATGCAACAGACACTGATAAAAAGAGGCATTACAGTCTATTGAGTGCGTAACATAAGTTTTTAAAATTGTCTAATATATTTACACAGTTGACCTGTTTGAGCATAAAGGCATGGTTCTGGTCTGCTGGGTAAATAAATGTCAGTATTTGTATGCTTTTGTGAGAGATTTATTCTGTCCCACTCCCACACTTTACTGCTACCTAAAGGGAAAAAAAATTAAACCACAAGAAAAACCCTCCTAATTATAAAGTAATATAACAGGACTTCTTTTCAGTACCTACCTTTAAACAAAGAGCAAAATATTGGGAACCAGGAACATCTCAATTCTATTCCTGGCTCTGACAGGGACTCCTTTGTATCCTTGGACAAGTACCATAGGTTTTGTCTACTTAAGGATATTTGTCCTGGTTTAAAGACTGGGGATGTGGGGTTTGGGATGTGAGAGGGGCTCAGGGCTGGGACAGAGGTTTGGGGTGCGGGGGTAAGAGCTGCAGGATGGGGCCAGGAATGAGGGGTTCAGGGTGTGTGAAGGGGCTCAGGGCTGAGGGGTACAGGCTCTGGGGAGGGGATGAGGGGTTTGGGGTGCAGGAGGGGCTCCAGGTTTGGGGGGGGCTCAGGTCTAGGGCAGGGGGTTGGGGTGTGGGAAGGGGTCAGGGCTCTGGGCTGGGGCCAGGGATGAGGGGTTTGGGGTGCAGGAAGGGGTTCTGGGTTTGAGGGGGGGTTCAGGGCTGGGACAGGGGATTGAGGGGCGGGGTTGGGTCATGGATTTACGTCCAGCGGCTCCCAGTCAGCGGCGCAGCCGGGATGCAGAGCCAGGCTTCCCACCTTTCCTGGCATCGTGGACCGCACTGCACCCTGGAAGGAGCCAGCAATAGGTCTGGCTCCTAGGCAGAGGCGCGCAAGCAGCTCTGCATGGCTCTCGCCCGCAGGCACCGCCCCCCATCTCTGCTCCCATTGGCCAGTTCCCAGCCAATGGGAGCGTGGAGCCGGTGCTTGGGGCAGGGCAGTGCACGGAGCCCTGTGGTCCCCCTGCCTAGAAGCTGGACCTGCTGCTGACCGCTTCCAGGGTGCAGCGCAGTGTCGGAACAGGTAGGCACTAGCTTGCCTTAGCTGGGCAGCACTGCCAATGGGATTTTTAACATCCTGGTCAGCGGTGCTGACCAGAGCTGCTAGGGTCCCTGGGTGCTGAGCCAGGTGACCCAATGCCTTACATGCCGCGACCCGAACTTTGAAAAACACTAACCTATGGAAAGGTGCAAGGGGCTGAGGAGCAGGAGTTGTAGGCTCATCTCTTCAACAGAGCATTGTTAATATCAACGCTTACTACTTAGCAAGGTCTTAGACCTCTACTTTGGAATAGAACCCAGGGCTTTAATATGACTGAGCTGTCTCAGTCCCATTGCCTTGTGCATTAAATATGCCAACGCTAAGTGCCTGGCTGTGTTGTCTATAACCCCCAGCTCTAATCACTAGACAAGGACTAAAACTCAGGAATCCTGATACCCAACATTTCACTGCTGTGCCACACATAGCTGGGAGGCAAAGGGGACGCCTTGTTTCCCTCTAGGGCCTGGGCCTAGTACAATAACCTTCTGCTGCTAGTTACTCTTTTAGCTTAAGTGATCTATATTGTGGCTTTGAAGGTCCTTGGCCAAACCCTGCTAATGACCCATGTGGAGAAAAATAGTATGTGATCATGTAATTGAGAACTATAGCATAATACATACACACAAGCAATCTTAACTTGGCATTTCCTAACTTTCAAGAGCTTGCAGCCTTAATGTCTTTTTAACATAGGTTTTTTTTGGGGGGGGGGAAGTAATATGTTCATATCTTTGGGATCTTCTAATACATTAGCATTTAAGGGGGGCTAGATATCTCAGGATCACCAGTTTGAATCCCA
This sequence comes from Trachemys scripta elegans, assembly GCF_013100865.1. NCBI lineage: Eukaryota > Metazoa > Chordata > Testudines > Emydidae > Trachemys > Trachemys scripta. The sequence goes on along the minus strand of NC_048303.1, from coordinate 35,986,474 downwards.
CCGAGAGTACATTATCAGTTTGAAACCAGCCCAGTACTACAGGGATTAAAAGTTGTTCCCATCTAACAGCTGTTTGGTAGGTCTCAGTTCCAACTCCCACATCACACACTCATTGCTATGCTTTGTACTAATTGGCAGCCTCAGTCTCAACAGACTGCATGAGCCACAAAGACTGAAGTACTCCTACCATCCCTAGAGAAAGCCCTGATACGATTTGGGAGAGCCTAAGGCATGCTGCAGCGCAGTGTATATGGGAATTTTGCCCTGCTGACACCCTGTATTTGAACTGACAACCTCACTCACTAGGGCTGTCAGACCAGTGCCTTTCATTTTGCTTTCATTGGCCTGGTAAGTGTATGCATCCAGGCACAGCTCCACTGGGTGCTGTGTACTGACTCTGAACAGCGGGCACTGTCTGGGGTCCTCCCTCCTGGGCTCTCCCCACCCACGCTAATGATCACATAGACTGATGTCTTTCATCAGTGCTAAGTACACACAATATTTTTTTAAGGCTGAAGTCTAAAAAAAATACGGTTGTATGTAACTTATGTGGCTGATTATATGCAAATATTCAAGTTAGCTTATTAAGTAATTTGCATATAACATCAGACATGGAGCTGCATAAAATTTGGCAGCTCTGCTTCACGAGTCACTGAAGGCAGTATTCAGTCCACTGTTTTGTGTCCAAGTAGTACAGAACATTCAGGAAACAGTGTGATGTTACATATCCTATATGCTGCAGTACCAGAGCATTACCAAGTGGTGAGTTAAACAGTGAGTGTCAGCACAGAGTCCCAGCTTTGACAATAAATTTCCTTGCTTTCATGGATCTAAAATAAATCAGACTTTACAGTGTACCCCTTAATGTAACTTTAATGCAGTTTTTGTGCATTAATTCCCTTCAGGTCCAGTCCTTGTCATTAATACTGTCTATTGGCAAACAAAGGAGGATTTCTTAGAGCAGCGCCTTGCCAGCTTATGAAAATGTTTGAATTGCCTTGGTGTTGCCAGGCAGTCTCATTTGCATTTTCCAAGGACATTTGAGAAAACAAAACTATATCACTGCAAATTTAATTTTACATGCAGTAACCCTGCTTTCAACCCCCCAATGTATCCATTACTTTCTGCTTCCGTAATTAAAATTTTCAGGGAAAATGCACAGGATTAGCAAGTCCTAATTTTCATTGATGAGCTTTAAGTGCTTATCAATAATGGGATCATAGAAATCAGCTTTCACTAAGCTTTATTATGCCATGGTGTCAGATTTTGATTGAGAATCTTGTTCAGCTTATTAAACACATTGGCGCTCAGAACAGCTGCAACATTATAGGTTAGGCATAGGCAACATTTCAGACCGAGCAGTGCACTGAAATCCCATGTCTCTGCATTGTTTCAGTGTGAACAATACTTGTACCTTCCACAGATTCAGTGTTTGGGCTCCTGGGAGCTGATTACAGGAAGAGATTAAAAAGGCTGTCTCTCACACACATGTTCACAGGCAATGGATGACATCTGCAAGAAAAAGCCAGTGCACAGACACTTAGAAAGGAGAAAAATACCCACAATTGGAAGTGCATTGTTTGTATTTGTTTACAAGTCACAACCTGGAAAATGCAAACCTATTCTAATACATGTGTTTATATACGTGTTCAAGATAGATTTTGCTATAAAGTTTGGATGTGGATCTAATCAAGGGGCTAAACTGCCACAATGGGTGGGATCAGGTACTAGGATCTGAGTTTGGATTTGGGGCATCACTAGGTTACAGCACCATAACCCAGGTGTTATGACAACCCAGCGGCGGAAAGTCAAGCCACAAGAGCACTTACAATGGTGTGAGGAATTTGTGAACCCTGTGCTGCTGGCAGTCCCAGAACCAGGTAGCACAGCCCCCAAAATAGCTGGACCTGTCTGGGGAATGAGCCTGGCCAAGGTATCCTGAGATTATGCTGGTTCAGTGCATGTCCTAGAATGCCTCTGCAGGTGGGGCTTCTGGGGAGCGATAGTCACACTTTATAGCTGCTCTCCCACAATGTGACTATGAAGGAAGGCAGAGCTGTATATACGACCTGCCTCTCCCAGGGTGAATCCAAAGTGCACCTTGTGCCAGCTGGGTGAATCCAACCTTGCATGTATCAATTATTATATTTCTCATGTGTAAACCACTTCACAAACACTGGGCCAAATCCTGCTCATCTTACTCAGGCAAGTGGATTCCACTGTACTCAGCTGAGTACAGCAAACAGAAGTTGGTCAATAATCTAATTGGTTTAGAGTATCCAAAGAAGGCAAAGGTGACAAAAATTCTAGTTCTGGAGGAAGTGAAGATTCATTTTCTACATCTGATCAGTCACTTACCTATGTCACTCCATTAACAAAAATGCTGCTATCCTCAGCAAATTGGCTGCTGAAGCAAAGAGTTCATATGTTAAAAGCTTAGGAAGATGAAACATATGTAAATATGTATTACATGGATACACACACAAAAACTGCATATACAGCATAATAAGGTCAGATTGTGCAGCTGTTCTCTGAGCAGAACTCTTGTTGATTTCTCTATCTGACTACAGAATCAGGAGATATACATCTAATACTAACAGTTAATGATACGACTATGATTAGAAAATCTTAATGAGCTTTCCACAGCTTCTCTTGAAAACATTTAATTTTTTTAAGTGAATTCTCCACTTATGAAAAAGTTTTCAAAAGACTCATTCTTGTGTCACGTGCGTGGCAACTGCAATACATTTTTGTGTAAGTTCAAGGGAATGATTTCACTTGGTGCGTTTGCCAGCTGTGTTGTTACAATATCTACACAGGAACATCGAAGGGCTGCATTAGTTTGGGACTCACAAAAAGTAATTCATTATGCATAATGGTGATGTTGGCAGTGCATGCCAAATGGTTAAATCTAATGTAGCATACAGTTTCATTAAGGCACAACAAAATTAATCTATCCCTTCCCACCAGGAGGTTTAAACAAAAGCAATGGGGAAGGAGATGCATGTAAAAAGCAGCAATTCATTAATGAAATGAAGACATGTAAAATAATTAGGTTTAAAACAATAGATTCAAGGACTAAATTAACCCTTTTATTTTCTGTGCAATATGTGCAACTGAGAACCTCCATGTTGTGAGTCATTATGAAAACATGTTCTTAAGTGTCTTCTTATGTCCTTCCATTGAAGACAGGGCATACATTGCTTGACATGAAGCCCCTGTTTCGGTGTAATAACTTTATTTTGCTTTTGCTGAAGTTGTCAATGGAGGGCATTTCCATTCCGCTAAGCACAGCAATTTGACTGCAGATTTTGGTGTGAAACTGCGAAGAGTTAATTCAAAGAAAGCAGGGACATGGTGCTACCACTGTGGTGTACACTAACTTGTGTAATTAATAATATTGGAACTAAGGGACTAATCTAAATCAATGGAGGGACGGCGCTTTCTCCTGTCTGATTAGTAATGATAGTCAAAAGGGACAATTGTCTTTCCTTAATAACTCCTGTGCCCCCATCAACACAGAGGAATTATTGAAAACAATGGTGTGTCCACACAAGATGGATACTGTATGCTTTAAGGCACAAAGGGAAGGGAAAGACTTGAAAACAAGTTTAATTTATTCTGGACAGTAAAATCCCCAGATGCACAGAACCTTGAATTAATTGTGTAATCAGAGAATCGCTGCTTCATAGCACTTTTATTTCCTCATTCAGCTGAATGCGGCACAAGCGTCCCCACACTTTCCCATCAATGGCCATCAACCCTCTTCTGGAGGGAGCAAATCCTCACAAGGGTTCTGTCATGCAATTTGCTCATGGGAATAGGGGAATCAGAGTGGTGCAGTGTCCTTGGGAGGAATTCTGCCTCAGGGAGGCAGGCAGGATTCGTCCCAAGATCTCCAGTGTGCAGGGAGCAAGCCTGCTACTATACCCTTCTGGGGCTGCAGTGTATTCCTCTGGTGTATTGGGTCCACACTGTGGGTGGATATAGTTGGGGGACTGGGGAAGAAAAGTTCATGGCTGGGTCCCTTTTTGTAGTCACCTGCAGAGGTGTGCTAAAGAACTAGTCCCTGCACTTCCCCAAGCATGGAGACTGCACTGCCTTCCCTCTCTTGCTCACCTGTATAAGGGCCTCTCATCCATTACATAAAATACCATTTTGCAGGATGCAAAAATTCCCACTTTCAATTCCTTTAGAAACTTGATGAGGGCCTGAATCACAGCGGTCAGATCCAATTTCCCACAAAACTCTGGAGTGTCAGATCTGGAGTTTTGGTTCAGTCCATCACAGGGACAGGGATTAGACACATTTTGGATCTAGATTCCAAATTCCAGTAGATCCAGGGGCTTGGGGTCTAAGAGAATCTGCCACTGATTCTGTGTTCCAGGCTGCCTGTGTGCCCTGGTATCATGGCACAACATCAGAAGGTCATGCTATTGCTGTTTGTCTTGCAATGATGTGTAAAAGTTGTAGCTTCTGGTTATACAGCCTGAGCCTGTAGATGGAGAAATATTTGAACTTTGGCCCACATTTTCACCCTGAAAGATGGCTACAGACTAAATTCTGCCCCTTCTCCCTCTGTGGTGAAAAGGAGAAGGAAATGGAGTTGTGTGCAGGTTGGAGCTCGCTATTCCAGCTGTGATTTTTTTTTTTTCAAAGGGAACCTAATTCCCTTTGTCCCATTTGAAAATCCCAGTCTCGGTTCCTCTGCCCTAGCTGCTTACAGCAGGGTGCACCAACTGTTTATTACAAATGTTCACCCTTTACCAGAATTTCCCCCTGTATTTTCTCTACCTCAAATATTTTGACCCTGATTCTCCTCTACTTACCCCAGGTCAACATCAGTGTAATGTCACTGATTTCAAAGGAATTATATAACGTAATGCACTTAGACATCGGTGATTGAGATAGGTGACATTTATTTTTGGTTTTAAAGGGGTAGCAGTAGCCTGGAAGGCAGGCACATACCTCTTCTAAAGGATCCGGGCGTCATTGCAGAGTTTTTTCTTCAGTTGTTAAGCATTACTCTTTGAAATTGGTGCATCTCTTTTGCTCTCCTGGTCACACTCTGGTCCATCTGTTTGACCGGTGTGTACACAAATATTTGATTAATCGGTGTTGGTGATATTGTTTCAGGGTTATCTGACAAGCATTAAAATTAATGGACTCTGAAGCAATTCCTGAGGTAGTCACTATGTTCATAGCTATTGATTAAGTGGGAATTTTAAAGATAAATGTGTAGGAAATATATGGATTTTATTATTTTTATTTTATTTATTGAGTAGTAGTGATATGTCACTAGACTGGCCCTGTGTCCTCTTTACAACCCATTAAACTAAGTGGATATTATATATCTAGTGCCTGGAAAGCTCTTAGATTCAGAGGTAAATATTGTTAGCACATGGCTCAGAGGCAAAAGTCCTCCTTCTCTAGAAAGCTGATACATAGCTAAATCATTCTGAATCTTCTAAGAATATAGCACATCTTAACCTCTTATGTGTCAAACTCCCAGTTTACCAGGACAATGCTCTATAAAAATACTTCTGATTGGGCTGTGCTTAACTTAACTGAAGCCCAACTACAAATCCTTTCAGGTTCACGCATTACTAGCCATCATGATAAGGGAGCCTTCATATTTGCTGTCTTCAAAATCCATCTTTTCATCTCCAGCCTCTCTACCAAAACCCTTGCAGGTGCCTTAGTCATTATGCAGACTCCTTCTCACTGCTCTCCTTAAGTCTTGACTTGCTTCCCTCCGCTCAGCCAAACACACAGATGAGAAAATCATCTTCCTCTTCCAGAACAGTGGCCAATCACTCATGTCCTAAAGTCTCTGCCACCTGAGGCCTTCTGTCTGCATTATATTCACATGCTGCTTCTTTACCTTCAAGGGCCTCCCTATCATCATCTTTGCCTACCGCTCTGCTTTCATCACCTAATATTGTCCCCCTTCTGCTCATCTTCATGCCTTATCTCCTACTACTGCCCTTCACTCTACTAGCTTGGCTCCCCTTCATGCCCCCTTTGTCTTGTTCTCTTACCTCTGATGCTGGGCCTCATAGACTCATAGATTCTAAGGTCAGAAGGGACCATTATGATCATCTAGTCTGACCTCCCGCATGATGCGGGCCACAAAAGCTGACCCACCCACTCCTGGAAGAATTCTCTCCCTTGACTCAGCTGTTGAAGTCCCCAAATCATGATTTAAAGACTTCAAGTTGCTGAGAATCCTCCAGCAAGTGACCCCTGCCCCATGCTGTGGAGGAAGGCGAAAAACCTCCAGGGCCTCTGCCAATCTACCCTGGAGGAAAATTCCTTCCCGACCCCAAATATGGCGATCAGCTGAACCCTGAGCATGCGGGCAAGATTCTCTAACCAGACCTTCTGGAAAAGTTCTCTGTAGTAACTTTTAATATCCCATCATTGACCATTGTTACTAATTGCCAGCGATGGCACGTTATTGACCTATTGACTAAAATCACTTTATCCCATCAAACCATCCCCTCCATAAACTGGTGGGCCTGATGCTGGAGTAATTGAAGACAATGGGAGTTTTACTATTGATTTCAAAGGGAGAAGGATCAAAACCTATCTGCCTCTTTTCCTGCTGTCTCCAATGCCTAGAACATTCCTGTTGCCTTGTCTTTCACAACTGATCTCCCCTCATGCTCTCCCTATTGCCAATCCAATCCATGACCATGGCAGGGTTACCATACAAAGCATGAATATATACAAATAATTGCTAAATTACATGAACTCTCCTCTAGCGTAACCTAAATATATAGCACAGCACTCAAATGGTTCCCCAAGAACTGTTCTCTTTCCTGTTGTGTTGTCACCCCACTAATCCTCCCCCAACCCAGGTGATGATGGTTTACTGTATAAATTAGATAGTGACCTTTGCAGTAAGCTTGTTTTACTTTAAATCTGTAAACCACCATATACACCTGTGCACCTAAATAATAAATAGAATATAATATACAGGGCAGCATTTATCCATGGGATCATCTGAGTATGTGTGCCCTTACATTTCAAACATCATCACCCGTGTGAAGAGGAAAGAATCCAGCCTCACTCTCAGATTAAATTGAGTTTCTGGGGCTATAAATGAAAGAAAGCAGGTTTATATTTGTAAACTGAACAGCTTAATCTGGGAGTCATTGAGACACAAGAAACATGGAAACTGATGATGACACTTTCAGAGTCACTCTTTAGCACAGAATCTCACTTTACATTTTCAGTCCTCTGCTAAGCCAAGCCTATACTTTGTGCAGCAGAGAAGAGGGAGGGAAAGGGTTCCCCTTTCTGTTTTCCCAATACTGAGCTATCCTGGGACTGAAACAATTGTGAGGTAACTTAGAGCAGTCAAAGGGCTGGTCTGCATGCTGGCTAGAGCAGTGGTTCTCAACCTTTCCAAACTACTGTATCCCTTTCAGGAGTCTGATTTGTCTTGTGTACCCACAAGTTTCACCTAACTTAAAAACTACTTGCTTACAAAATCAGACATAAAAATACAAAAGTGTCACAGCACACTATTATTGACAACTTGCTTACTTTCTCATTTTAACCATATAATTATAAAATAAATCGTGACCCCCCAGGTTGAGAAACACTGATATAATATATACAGCAGTATAAACAAGTCATTGTATGAAATTTTAGTTTGTATTGACTTCACTAGTGTTTTTCATGTAGCCTGTTGTAAAACTAATCAAATATCTAGATTAGTTCATGTACCCCCGGAAGACCTCTGCATACCTCCAAGAGTACTCATATTCCTGATTGAGAATCATTGGGCTAGAGCATTCCCATGGGGACTGCAGTACCAACAAGGGCCAGATGGAGTGCTGTGAGCTCTGACCTGCTCCTGGTCTGTCCATTATATGGAAGGGAAGGATGGGTGGTGTAAAACTAGTATAGTCATAGGTGGTGGAACTAGGGGTGCTGGAGGTGCTGCCCCCCCCCTCCGGTGAGAAGTGACTTCCATTATATACAGGGTTTACTGTTTGGTGAATGACTCAGCACCCCCACTATAAAAATTGTTCCATCACCCCGAGTATAGCTGGCTCTATACAGTCAAGTAGTCCCCTGCATCGGGTGGCATCTTTGGCTGCCCTTTTAAGGCAGCATCCTGGCTGCTTTGCACCGCTTCAAGCCAGGAACAGAAGTGCTGACCCTACATCTATTTCAAAATCATGATCACCAGCTGGCAGATGATTATAGTGTACATCCTTTCTTCCATCAGACTAAGAGAACTTTTGAAATTAATAGAATCCTGGAAAATTCCAATGGCCTTGTTTTATTTTTATATTAACAAATTGTTTAGTGAGATTGCGGGTGCAGACCTAAATTCTGCCCTCAGTTAGACCCATGTATCCCCTCTGAAATCAGTGAGCTTTTCTGTTGTAACTAAAGGCAGAATTTGACTTGCCCTGTACTATGTATTACCTCTCTGTGAGACAGAAAATGTTTGCAAGAATGGAGAACATTTTTACTAGATTCTTTTTTCAGATAAAAGATAGTGTATGACTCATTCAATTCTTTTTTAAACTATTCTATATTTACTGTTTTATATAGTCATTCTGGCCATTAATGTGCTGAACAATTACTTATAATCTGCACTTGCCAAAGTTTGTCGCTTATTACTGCAATAAATCAGTCATAACTGGTATAATCATGGAGTCAGAAGCAGGGAAAAGAGAAATTCTAAACTCATGCCAGCTTTGTGGTGTCAGAATTTCCCAGTGGAATCAAATCTGGAGGTTTGAGTGCCATTTTAAACACCAGAGGGGTAGTCGTGTTAGTCTGAATCTGTCAAAAGCAACAGAGGGTCCTGTGGCACCTTTGAGACTAACAGAAGTACTGGGAGCATAAGCTTTCGTGGGTAAGAACCTCACTTCTTCAGATGCAAGTCAATTTTTAAACACCATATTCTTAAGACTGGTTCAAAAAGAAAGCAAAGGGGTAACAGCTCACTGACCCTCTGCCATCCTGGCTAAATAAGCAAATGTCAAAAGGTGAGTTACATTGACAGAAAAGAAGAGAAAAGGTTATAGCAGATAAAAGGGAGTGGCAATGAAGGACCATTAGATATTGTACCATAGCGGAAGTGATCATCCTCTGCTGTCAATTCATGCAGTTCATTTGAAAAAAACCAACAGCCCATATAGGACCAGATCTTGGGGGATGGCCATTGTGATCACATGCATACCATGGTTGTCAGCTAACAACATACAGCACCTGCAGCACCAAGAAAAGAACACATGTTCTTTCATTCCAAAAACATAGGTTTCTGCCTCCCAAGGTAAAGGAGACACTCCAGTAATTCGAGAAAAAAGGGGGAACTGAAAAACATGGCCACTTGCCTGTCAGAGTGGTGTGATACACATGCACACAATAGTACATTGGGCTATGCAGCTATAAATATTCAGTGTTCAGGAACATGGCTTACCTAAGGTAGGATGAGCAAGGAATTCCATGATCAATTATGTAGCACAGGGGTGGGCAAACTTTTTGGCCCGAGGGCCACAGCTGGGTATAGAAATTGTATCACGGGCCATGAATGCTCACAAAATTGTGGTTGGGGTGTGAGACGGGGTGAGGGGTCTGGTTGGGGGTGTAGGCTCCATGATGGGGCCAGAAATGAGGAGTTCAGGGTGCGGGAGGGGGCTCTGGGCTGGGGCAGGGGTTGGGGTGCAGGAAGGGGTGCAGACTCTGGCTGGGGGTGCTGGCTCTGGGGTGGGGCTGGGGATGAGGAGTTTGGGGTGTAGGAGGGTGCTCCGGGCTGGGATCGAAGGGTTCGGAGGGCAGAAAGGGGATCAGGGCTCGGGCAGGGGGTTGGTGCGTGGGGAGAGGTTCAGGAGTGCAATCTCCGGGCGGCGCTTATCTCAAGCGGCTCCCAGAAGCAGTGGCATGTCCCTTCTCCAGTTCCTATGCAGAGGCGTGGCAAGGTGGCTCAGCACACTGCCCCATCCACTGGCACCGCCCCTGCAGCTCCCATTGGAGCGCCGGAGGAGGCCATTGGAAAGGGGCCATTGGAGCATGTAGGAGCTGGAGGGGGACCATACCGCTGCTTCCAGGAATCATGTGGAGTGGCCCCCAACCCTGCTCCCTGGCTGGAGTGCCAGAGTGGGGGAAGCCCTAGACCTTGCTCCCCAGCGGGAGTTTGAGGGGCAGCTTAAAATCGCTGGCAAGCTGGATCTGGCCCCCCGGGCCATAGTTTGCTCACCCCTGGTGTAGCACAATGTGGACCAGATTCTGCTCTGTATAAAACTGATGGAAAACCCAAATAACCTGATGTCAGTGGGGTTATTCGGGCTTTCCACCAATATAACTGAGATCACAATCTTGACATATATGCTGAAATCACTTCTGTGCACATATACCTGTTATTCCCTCTTTTCTCTGTAATGTTTCATACATGAAATCACAGAAATGCTCCTAATGTGCTTTTCTGGTCCTTTTCTCTTAGCATTGCTCCATCATTGTTTCTTATTTACAGTAGAAACTTAGAGTTACGAACTGACCAGTCAATCACACACCTCATTTGGAACCAGAAGTACGCAATCAGGCAGCAGCAGAGCCAAAAAACCAAACCAAACCAATACAGTACTGTGTTAAACATAAACTACTAAAAAAAAAGAGAGAGAGCACCATTTTTCTTTTGCATAGTAAAGTTTCAAAGCTCTATTAAGTCAATGTTCAGTTGTAAACTTTTGAAAGAACCACCATAACGTTTTGTTCAAAGATACGAACATTTCAGAGTTACAAACAAACATTCCCGAGGTGTATGTAACTGAAGCTTTACTGTATATGATCATGTACAGTATCTACAAGTGATAAATTAGCCTTATGGACAAAAAATAAAACCTATAAAGCTGTAGAGATGATCTTTTTCCATGGAACTAATTTAAGACAAAAGCTGCTTTTAAAGGAACACTATAAAGGCTGATTAGTTTTAAAATTAGATGGGCAAGCTGTATTTGTAAATATGGGCTTCCTCGGCACTCCTCTGCTTTATACAGCTTCTCTTCTTGTGAGCTGGAATGTGCAAGAATTCTACTGTCTCTCGCTATGCACAAGTACACTGAGACACACTGCACACATACATACACAGAATCATGCCACTCTGGCTTTGGCTTTGTAAGGCTGATTAGCAGGGTAGTTTCATTTGAAAAATATTGCCTTTGAATAGTTAAGGGACTATTCAGGATCAGAAGCAACAGTTAAAAATAAATGTACATAACACCACTTAGATAAGTATAGATCAAATTATTTAACTATATTCCTTATGTCTACTGCGTAGGTGGCCACACATTTAAAGCCACAAACAATCAAAATTGTGAAACAGATCTTAAAAAAGAACCTCCTTAAAAGAACCCCCAACCACTCACCAACCCAAAACAAAAATATATGAAGAAATTGGCAGTCATCCACAATTTTGGGTAACAGCATGAAGTAATAAGACTCAAATCCAGCAACAACAATCTGCAATCCCTTGTCCTCCAAACATACAGAGTTATGGGATGCCAGCCAAGGAAATACTAGAACATTTAATGGAATGAATAAATAAAATTTACAAATCTAAAAGTTGTAGGCCTATTTTCATGCTTTTGCTTTCTCTTTTTACATGACTTTATCCTTTATCTCCTCCCCATTCCTCCTGACTGAAACATGCTCAGAGCAAAGAGCTAAATGCTGCTCAGTGGCGCAATGCCATGCATTAAAGAAAATCCCAGCATAATTTAACAGATACTCAAATCTTCTACATAGACAGAAGAGTAAATCACTGAATAAGTTATGGTTAATGTATAATAAACAAGGAAAAATTCTCAAATAAACAAGAAGCAACCATTTTGACACTTTCTTGAGCAAAATAGGGCTCAAACAACTGGATTTGCCACTAGACAGCCAAAAGTTTCAAGGTTGTTATGAGGTAAGATCAATAGCTTTAAATAAAATGGTTAACATAGTTGTGAATTTAACAACAATTTTTAAATGATTGAATTTATCCTTATAAGAACTTTAGAACTTTTCAGAATCTATCTGTAGTAAACCCACTTGAGCACCCATTCCAGGATTTCTTATTGGTCCTACTTTACATTGTCAACTTAGAATCATGCTGAGAAATGGGGATGCAAAGTTTGCATCAAGATACAGATCCTTACTTTTCAAAAGTTTGGGGGAATTTGAATGTAGGCACCTATCTCAGATTGTTAGAGAGGGATAAGCCATGATGTCTGGCTCAGGATATAAACTACTCCAAAATTCAAGGGCTTGGGCCAATCTCTTGTAGGAAGGAAGTATAATTAAAATAATAGCAACAATGGAGAGAAATAGCAGCCATAGTAATTTAGGGCTTGATCTTGCAAGGTGTTGAGCACTCTGGTCCATTCCAGCAAAGCACTTACACATATTCTTAATGTTAAGCATGTAAGTAGTCCTCTTTACTTCAGTGTAAGAGCTTTGCTGGATCAGGTCAGGATATTCAGTACCTTGCAGGATAAAGCCCTTAGGGAAAATCTTTGGACCAACACCTGGTCTGAGTGGCTGTGCCGGGTGCAGAGTATATGGGAGTAGCCAGTGAGCTGAAGCTATCTCAGGCTACATCTACACTACGTGGGGGGGTCGATTTAAGATGCGCAAATTCAGCTACGTGAATAGCGTAGCTGAATTTGACGTATCGCAGCCGACTTACCCCGCTGTAGGGACGGTGGCAAAATCGACCTCTGCGGCTTCCTGTCGACAGCGCTTACTCCCACCTCCGCTGGTGGAGTAAGAGCGTCGATTCGGGGATCGATTGTCGCGTCCTGTTGGGATGCGATAAATCGATCCCCGAGAGGTCGATTTCTACCTGCCGATTCAGGCGGGTAGTGTAGACTTAGCCTCAGTCTTGTAGCTTTTGCAGACAAGCAATGGGGCTGCATGTTTTGAATGCCTGACCTTTCAGTGTTCATTATCACCAGCTCTTTATAGAACCCCCAGCACAGAACTGTTGAAATTAGTATGACTTTTGGATTTCCTTTTGACATTTAGGGGATTAATTAGTGGTAATTTAGGGTTAGCAATAATAGACATGCTCCACCATTCTCTGAATAATTGTTACTACCAAAAAAAGACTAGAAATGCGTATACATGTCATGGAAACTGGTTTAGTCATTATTCTTTTATTGGTTTTATATATATGGCACCTAAGAAATACTCTAAACTCCCCATAGATGCATGCATTTAGCTACCTTTTATGAGGTCTTGTTACAGCATAACTTTAAAATGGGAAGACATTTGCTTCTGATGGTTTATGGTGGTATTTATGTAAATACATGCGGATTTATGAAAACACTTTTTTTGTTAGAGGCTATTGGGAGGTATACAGATGGGTTCCCCCCAAAAAAGTTCCATGTAAGAATGGATCTTCTTGCCCCTACTTCTTTCTAGCCTTCCTTGCCCTGTCTCATCCTTTGCCCTGCCATACATGGAACAGGGCACTGTGCAGTGGTTATGCAGCCCTTCTGAAGGCAGCCACTCCTACACTGACAAGAGGCCCACCAAGCAGCTATAGAAAAGGGGGCTGCAATTAGATCTTAGATTCCAAACCAGTTCCCATTAAAATAAATGTCAAAAATTCCCACTTAGAAACAGGATCAAGTTCTTAATGGAGGCCAGCAAAGCAGTGAGTTATTTTTAAAATAGCCTTGTTGAAGATTCCTGTTTTGATTTATTCTGATGTAACAAATATTTATTTAGCTATTTAATCTGTTATTAAAAATCACTGGAATTTTCCCATAGACAAAGCAAAGGGCACTGAGGGAAGACTGGAGATTGCATACGTAAACCCCTGAAAGTGTGAATGGCTTTGATACGCTTCAGGCAAGGATCCAAACTTTTTGATTCTTATATGAACTGGCCAAAAATCTCCTAGCCTTCGGACAGTTTTTCTACCAGCACAGGTTTTCCTACCACCTCAACTGTTTCAACCCTACGATCTCATGAACTGGGGAACCATTTGGGGTGGGGAACATGCATCTTGCTTGTCTATTATACAGAGTCCAATAGGCTGATACAACAGCTGTGGATGAGCCCGTCATAAAGCAGCCCCAGCCCTATCTCTGTTGCAACAATCTTGCCCCCTACATGGCAACAGAGAGGCAGGGAGTGGGGTAAGAGGAGCCACATCTGCTCTGTGACCCTGGAGGTTCCCCCTACATTGGGTGATCGTCCCAGGGTCCTGCTATGCCTGCGGTGTGGTGTCAAGCAGCCAGAATCTGAGCCAGCATTGCTCCTATATTATTGCTAGGAACCGCTTTTATCAGGCACATTTCACAGAGTGGAATTTTCCCTCTTTCTCATAGCTGGTTTCGGTGGAATTATTAGGAAATGATATCAACACAAAATCATATGTACTATGAAAAATAATCATAGGTCTTTTACTATGTTGCATAACAAATATGGTTATAAAGATGTCCGCCTATGAGCCAGATTTGAGAATCTTACTGGAAAATGAGAAAAAGCAACAGGCAAGTGCCAATACTAGTCAGACTTTGTACTACCTTTCCTTTTTCAGGTTGCTATATGGTGATTTACCTGGTATAACACCTTACTGGCATTATGGCTGAAATGTTTTTTAGCCCATGGGACTCCCTATTTGTGTCTGGCAAAGAATGTAGCAATAATCAAGTGGTAGACAGACTGCGAGAAGACTGAGACAGTCACAGAGGATTCAAAATCTCTGTCTTCCTTACATATGACTGTGAATAGTGTCTAGTCAAATAGGGGTAGAAATACGAATAAGGTCATCTGGGACCAGAATCCTAGCACTTTGGTATAAACAATTTGTGGCTTTAGTCAGAACCAGAAGGAGCAATGCTGAAATAACCCTCTTCTTCTCCTCCAAGTGCCTCCTGTGGTTTTGTGTGTGTGTGTGTGTGTGTGTGTGTGTGAGTGAAGCTTTTAGTTGTTAAACTGGTTTACAAAGGAGCAATAAAGTCATTCCCAGGATCACCTAGTACATTTTGTGTGTGACCTGTATTTATGTCTAGGGGCAGCACTCTCTTTGGTCAGCATCAAGAATCCCATTGGCTTTCATCAAACAATAACAGAGGGTTGCTGTATGTACATAACAAATCCCCCCTTTCCTCACAACTCTCATGACTTAAGGTTTTGATACAAACTTGAAAGGCAGAGCAGGTTTGTTGACTGATTCACTGAAGGACTGCAAAGCTTTCAAGTGAGTCTGACCTGATCTTTGGTTTCACAGTGAAACCAGGCAAAGTGCAGAGTTTCACGTGTTTTCTATGAAATCAGGTGAACTTTGGTGTTTTTGTCTTGGCTTTGTTTTCAGTTTTTCTGTTCTTTCAAATCTGAAGCTCAGAGCCACAGGTACAAAAGTGAGGAGACTGAAAAAGCAAATAATGTTGGCATTAACTAGAGATGTACCTCCGGTGCAATATTTATTCTATGGCGATGGTTGCTACAAAAAATCTTAAGGATATATCTGAATCCAGACTTCCCAAATGTTCAAGGGAGTTGAGATCCAGAGGTTTGGCACGTTACAACAATAAGGGACAGCTGCAAAGTTTGGGTCGGGTTCTGAACTTCCTCTTAATTTGCAGGGGGTGATCAGATCTAGTGTTTTTGTTCTAACTCCTCTCTAGCACAAACTACTGAGATGTGAAACTGCTGAGTTTTGCTCCAGTTCAAGTATTTTCTGTATGAAACACCTGTTACTTGAATATAGAATCCTAATAATTATTACTAAATTACAAGAAGTTCAGAAACAAATGTTTAATTCCAAAAACTGGATAAGAAGCAGACAGGAGAGGATGAAAAAAAGGACTTTGCCATTTGCCCATATTGCAGAGTTTGGGTAGACTGAAATTATGTCATTTCTAGGAGTCTGAACCTTATGCACGAAAGATTAAGCAACTTGTGAGAGACTCAATGAAGACAATTAAGAAAATAGTCAAAGGATTTGTTGGAAAGATGAACCCTATGAAGCAGAGTGGAAAATATGACTTTGAAGCTGGACAATATAACTGCAAGTGCCATCAAAGGACAAATATGAACTATCTACTGAACTTTGTGAAGAAATCCAGGATTAGGCAGTTCCAGTCACTGGAATCTCATTATGAACCATTTTGTCCTACGGTTCACAGCTTGGAAGGGTTCAAGAAAAATGAGTGGAGTGTTAAAGTACAAAAGCTACTAGGCATAGGCGGCGAATTATATGGGCTTGTGGTGCCCATGCGCCACCAATATTCAGGAACATGGGTCTGGCTCCACCAATGTTCAGGCTTATATTTTCAGAGCCATTCCTGTCCATAGGACAGACTGGGGCAACCGGCCCAGGCTCCGTATTTTGGGGGCCCCATGCTTCAGGGGGACACGGGGTCCAACGTGACCGGGGGCTTAGCGGGAGGCCTGGCACCAGCAGCAGCGAGTGACCCGGCCCCAGCCCGCCCCACCCTGCTCCTCTTCTTCCTGCCCCTGCTCCGCCCCCATCCCCACTCCACCCTTTCCCGCAAGCCCCCGCCCTGCCTCTTTCCAGCTTCCACTCCCTCCCCTGAGCGACCTTGGGAGCCGAGGGGGTGGGAGGGGCTGGGGCCAGGTCACTCGCTGCTGCCGGTGCCAGGCCCCCTGCTAGCTCTCCAGGCCGCCCTGGACCCCACATCCGCCTGAAAAGTGGGGCCCCCCCAAAGCACGGGGCGCGGGCGGTTGCCCCAGTCTGTCCTATGGACAAGACAGCTCTGCTTGGGCCCATTCTGGGCACCACCAAAAATTATACAAACCTGGTGCCCATGCTAATAGGTGAAAGTCTTAAGCAGCCACTCCCATAAGTCCTGGAACTAGGGGTGCTGCAGCACCCCCTGGCTTGAAATGATTTCCATTATATGCAGGATTTGCAGTTTGGTTCAATGGTTCTCAGCACCCCCACTATACAAATGGTTCCAGCACCCCTGGCCACTCAAAGAACCAGGAAAATCAGTCTGCTATCAGGAGAATTCTTTTAACTAAATGTCAGACAAAATGTTACTGGGGATGACATACAAATAGCTTACAGTGGGTGCTTAAAACAGTAGTTCGCCTATCAGTAGGTGGTCTTTAGTGGATGCTGTATATACATGGATTAAACAATATACTTTGTTAAAATGTTTAAAAGAAACTGGACTTGCCAAAATCAAAATAATCTGTTCTGGGAAACAGGCCTCCAGTCTGAGTAATGGACCCAATATGGCTTTTTCTGGAGCGGAGCGTGAACACCTACATATTTTTAAATGGCAGAAGTTTCCCTTTATTAGAATAAGCAGGAACAGATTTCAAGACGTGGTCACTGAAATGATCAGATTCAAATTGAAACGTTTGGATGTTCTCTTGTCTTATTGCTCTGAGTAAGACATTCCTGAATTAAAAACTTGGAATGAAGTTAAAGAAAAAAATTAAAGTGAATTATATTGCTTGTGAAATGTGCCGGAATGGTAGCCCTGGAGACTGAAATCTTCCCTTCCTCCAAAGAACAATAACAGTGCAAGCTCTCCCATTCCTTCCTGAAAATGTGCTTCAGTAGGAAGACATATTTCTAGAGTTGTGAGGGTACTTTAATTCCCAGCATGAATTTTCAATGCACACCAGCGGCGGCTCCAGGCACCTGCGCTCCAAGCGCGTGCCTGGGGCGGCAAGCCGTGGGTGGCAAGCTGCGGTGGGCACCCTGCCAGTCCCTGCGGGGGCAGCAGTCAGGCAACCTTCGGTGGCTTGCCTGTGGGAGGTCTGCCGATCCAACGGCTTTGGTGCAATTCGGCGGCGGATACGCCGAAGCCGTGGGACTGGCGGACCTCCCGCAGGCATGCCGCCGAAGCCGCAGGACCGGGGACCTCCCTCAGGCATGCCGCCAAAGGCAGCCTGCCTGCCGTGCTTGGGGTGGCAAAAAAGCTAGAGCCACCTTCCTGTTTAGATTGCCACAAGTGTAGAATTAGCACCGACTGCGACTTTAAGATGTTTGTGATGCAGATACTTACGTGCTAGGGACTGAATTAAGAAAATCAGCTCCCTGTGCATAGTGTAGCAAACAGGATGGATATGACTCATTGATCCATCACCAGTGAAAAGCCTGAGCCATCCAGTTTCCTGGTTGTGCTGCTCTGTTTCAATAAAGGAGCTGAATATCTGGATGAGAATTCCAAGGGCCTGTTGAGAAGCATTTGTTGTTTTTCTAATTTTATTGTGCTTTACATGGACTTTCTCAAGTTTCCTTCTCTTGTTGTGCTTAAATATGGAAAGGACTAACTTCATGGTTACCATTGTTTATCTAAAACACTCTTCTTGTAGAAACTTGTTGTGTCTCTGTTTGTCTTATGATTGCTTATAAGCAGCAACCATGGGTCTTCACACTCACATCACACTAGGGCGTGTTATCATTTTCAATGAGTGTCAGCCAAACACAAGTCTTTCAACATCCACACATAGCTTGGTCACAAACAATGTGTTTTGGTTAGCATTACTGTTGTGTTTTGGTTAGCATAGTGATTTCCTTAAATAAACAAAGTCCCTATTGACAATCAATATTAAACTATGTTAGCTACAACCATGCCTTGGGCTATTTCCTCTACAGTTTCCTACGACTGTTTCCCCTTGTAACTGAAACACATGAGATGCCAAGGATGGGGATGGGGTGGAGGAAGAAGTGGACCACCTCCTCCAGCAAGAAACAAAGCTTTTTAGCAAGGAAGATTTTCTCCTTGAGGCTCTGCTTTTAAACTTAGGGCTCAGAGGTTGTAATCAAAGGAATTTACAGAAAATACCCACGTCAGGTCCCCACCAACTGGGTGTAGAGCTCTATTTTCTCAGAGCCTCCTGTTCTCTGATTATCAGGATGCTGTTCCTATAGAGTTTCCTGGCTATCCTCCAAGCACCTGACTGGGCCTTCATTCTGCACTGCTGAGGGAGATCACAGCAAGGTATTAACTTCCTGTTTGGTTGTATTCAGATAAGGGCTCTGCATCTTGTCATACACACACTTTTCCAGGTCATCATGTCCGTTCCATGATAGGGTATTTCATAAGAAGATAATCAAGTTGTATGACTTTTCAATTGCATCAAATGTAGAACTCACTCCGTAATCCTTATATATAAATCCCTTTGGAACATCATTGATACTATCTACAAGTTTTAGACAATGATCCTGAATTCACTCCTATATAGGATAGGTCTTAAAATCTCATACATTTTTTCTAATTGTGGCTCTGGGATGTTTGTGTGCAGAACTTATATCTGAGAAAATCTCTTGGGCCAAATTTTCAAAACATCAGGCACGTAGAGATGCATTCAGAAAAGGGCCTGCAACTGCATGTCTAGTTTATATTTGCAGTTACCTCATTTTCATTCTCAAATGGTTGGTAAGGTGCCTACCTTGCCACCCATATGCACAGTCAATTTGCATGAAAATTAAGATAGTTTCATAGAATCGTAGAACTGGAAGGGATCTCAAGAGGTCATTTAGTTCAGTCCTCTCCACTCATGGCAGGACTAAGTATTATCTAGACCATCCCTGACAGGTGTTTGTTTAAGCTGCTTTTAAAAATCTCCAATGATGGAGAGTCCACAACCTCCCTAGGCAATTTATTCCAGTGCTTAACCAGTTAGAAAGTTTTTCCTAATGTTCAACCTAAACCACCCTGGCTGCAATTTAAGGCCATTGCTTTTGTCATATCCTCAGAGGTTAAAGAGAATAATTTTTCTCCCTCCTCCTTGTAACAACCTTTTATGTACTTGAGACCTGTTATTGTGTTCCTCCCAGTCTTCTCTTCTCCAGAGTAAAAAACAAACAAACATTTTTTTCAGTATTCCTTCAGAGGTCATGTTTTCTAGACCTTTAATCATTTTTGTTGCTCTTCTCTGGACTGTTTCCCATTTGTCCACCTCTTTCCAGAACTGGACACAATACTCCAGTTGAGGCCTAATCAGCATGGAGCAGAGTGGAAGAATTAATTCTCATGTCTTGTTTACAACACTCCTGCTAATATATCCCAGAATGTTTGCTTTTTTTGCAACAATGTTACACTGTTGACTTATATTTAGCTTGTGATCCACTATGACCCCCAGATCCCTTTCCACACTGCTCTTTCCGAGGTAGTCATTCCCCATTTTTTTCCACACACGAATTAAGTGTGTACACTTTTGTGCTTGATCTTCTATGCCCAACTTTTTGAAAACTAGATCCTCTGTGTCTGGTCTCTGAGCAAATATTCAACACCGTTTTAGAAAAGGAGTATTATGAGCTTTATCCATTTACTGTTGAAGTCAGTAGGAGGTTTGCAATTGGCTTCAGCTGGAAAAGGATGGCATATTATTTTAGAAGTAGCTATCTTTCTTTTCTTGCAAGTGTTTATTGTAATGCCTGGCAAATCTCACATGAAGATATTTGAGCTGCCATTACTGTTTGTCTGCACTTTCCTAAGGCCACAGTTGCTAAAGCTCACTTGTCTAACTTTTTTTTCACTGTAAATTTTTGAAATCCTGTGTGTTAAAAATGCTTCATCATAACAAAACCTTCGAAAGTGCACAAAGGGATATTGCTTTTGCCTTACTCCAGAAGATCACATGCTTTAATTCTGCTTTAGGAAAACTAATCATATTCAGCATATGAGAAGAAGAGCTGCATACAGTTGGAGATGACATGATCATTTGCTTTGGATGTAAAAATGAAGGACCATTAATTTTATAGCATTAAATGAAGTAGTGTTAGATCCTTAAAATTAGCTTCAATGATTACATTTCAAAGACATCTTCACAAATGAATGGAGGAAGTATATATCTATATATACTGAAGAGGGGAAAGGATTATATTAATCCAACTCCATATACCATATCTCTGTATATGTAAATACATATGCTATGTCAGATTTCTTCCTCTAAAATTGGATTAATTGCTCTGCACAATTAATGGACATAAATCTAAAATGACAATTGAAGGGCATCAATCTCCTTGTTGATCTCCAGTTATTTATGATTCTCTGCATATGAGCTGCACAGTAGAAATTCTTCACTACCTACAGCATAGTCCAGCTGTGAGAAGGCTTACCTGACTCCCACTCCAAATACATTTGATGATATCTAGAGCTAAACTTATTTATGTTATTGGTTCTAGGTTTCTTGTCCTGGATCACGAATAAAAGGAAAGAGTTATGGCAGAATGGGATCAGATAGACTGGTATCGCACTATAGTTAGAAAAAGATACTTCACAGAAACCAAATAAGAAAAGAGCCAGAATCTCATCCTAAGAATAGCCACAGGATAAATCAAGGAAATCATGGGTTCTATCAATTGTATTGGAGAGAAAAAAATGTAGATTCTTCAGGGAAAAAATCATCAGTAAACCACAAGAAGTCAATGAAGTAAAAATCAAGTAAAGCCTAGAGCTTAGAATAGAGCCAAGCATCTCTAGTAACCATAGAAACATATGAACTGGCATGCTGGATCTGACCTGTGATCTGTCTAGTCTAGTGTTCTGTCTCTGAGAGTGGCTAGTACCAGATGCTTCAGAAGGTCTAAGAATCTGGTAGTAGATGTGGGACGATCTTCCCCCCTCAGCTTCCCCCAGAGGTCTCATGATCTCCAATTGGCTTGAACCCTGACGCATGCAATTAAATATTCCTTCCAATATTTTTGTTATTAATTATGGTAACACTGGATATTTTTGATAGTCATATGAATATCCAATCCATTTTGAAATCTTGTTAAGCTCTTGGCCTTAATGACTTCTGTGGTAATGAGTACCACAGTTTGATCACACACATGAAAAGGTATTTCATTGGTTTGAATTTCTCATCTTTTAATTTAGTTGAATGTCTTCCTTGTTCTTGTGCTAGGAAACAGAGAAAAGAAGCTTCCAATCTACCTTTTCTGTGTCATTCACTGTTTTACATACTGTTATCGTGTTCCCTCTTATTTGTCTTCTTTCTGTGTAAACAATCCCAGTCTTTTCAATCTCTCTTCTCAAGAGAGTTTTTCAATACCCTTTGATGCCATACTGGCAAATTTTCTACAAGGCAAAGATTTTCAGAGGGAATTAGGCACCCGAGTCCCATTGTAAGTCAAACTCCCTTAGGCTCCTTTGAAAATCCCTGACTAAATGCATCATTCTCTAGTAAACAGAAATGCCTCCTAAATTTCTCTAGGAACTCTCATACAGTAGAAGGTGATACCTTACAAGAACTCCTTGCATCTCTCCTCTGACTCCCCCTCCTCTATCACATCAAACTTAAAGCTATTTGTTTTCACTTTCAAGGCCCTTTGCAGCCTATCTCCACCCTCCCTATATCTATCATTCATTGTTGAGAGGTCAGCTTCTGTCTCTGATCAGCCCATGATGCCAATCTCTATCAACCACTTGTTATATTTTCAAACGGGCACTTTTGCCCTGTCTCCCATGCTGTCCCTCATACTTGGGAGGAGCTCCTCATAAACATATGCAAACCTATCTCTTTATCCTCTACTTTGCTCTGATGCCTGCAAAAAACTTGTCAATAACTGGGCTGGGTGTGCTGAGATCAACGCTCACCATGCTGACCAATATTGTCTCATTGTTTCCTTGTATCCCCACATCTGTCTATCTTAATCCATTTGTTGTTTCTTGTCTTATACTTAGATTGTACACTTTTTGGAATAGAGACTGTCTTCCTGGTTTTTGTTTGTACAGTGTCCGGCACAATAGGGTCCTGTTCCATGACTAAGGCTCCTAGATGCTATAGTGGTACTACTACTACTAACAATAGAAATAAGGTCATGATTGGAACAAGGAATTTTTACAAATAAAATGCCATTCATGAATCAAATTAACCCTGGTGAAACTCATCAGAAATCACCAATCACTTCCATTGAATTACAACAGGGACAACTTTGATCCAGTGTCTATTAGTAATAATAAGTTACCTGAATAACCTAAGAAGTTACCTCAATAACTTGCTACTGCTAATTAAAGAATAGCTGTGAAAAGTATAACCAGAAGAACAGGTGCCTAGGCATTGGGAGACATGAGTTCTCATTTTAGCTCTGCCACTGACCAGCTGTGTAACAAGTAACTTTACTTCTGTGCCTCTCTCACCTCCACCTTTGACTGTCTTGTCTATTTAGATTTCAAGCTCTTTGGGGCAGGGACTGTCCCTTATTATGTGTTTGTACAGTGCCTAAAACAATGGTTCCCTAATGCAGGGGTTCTCAAACTGGGGGTCGGGCCCCTGCAGCGGGTTGCGAGGTTATTACATGGGGGGGTCGCAAGCTGCCATCCTCCACCCCAAACTCTGCTTTGCCTCCAGAATTTATAATGGTGTTAAATATACAAAAATGTTTTTTGAATTTATAAGGGGGGGGGGGTCGCACTCAGAGGCTTGCTGTGTGAAAGGGGTCACCAGTACAAAAGTCTGAGAACCACTGCCCTAATGTCAATACTATAACACAAAATGATAATAACCAGATGATCAGAATATAAATTAACATAATCTAGAATTAAAAAACAATTGGCAGCAGTGAGATCAGTAAATATACTAATCACATGGTGACACGCATTCTTTTTATAGATTGGGGGCTGGAAAACAAGTGCTCCCCAGTTAAAATGAGGAAAAATGGCACCTTGTGAAGAGATAGAGGACATTTGGAAAGAGAACTAGAGCATCAGTGTACAGCAATCAGGCTAACTCCTCTCCCCCTTCAGACAGGTGAAGGAAGTGAGCTACATAATATTTCCCTGGTGTTAACACTACACAAAGGTAACAGAGATCTCAGCTACAGACAAATCTCATTCACTGCAAGCAGATCAATAATTGTGGAAATGACAAAAATCATCCTGAACAAAATCAGATTTTTTAAAAACTGCAGATAGAGTATCCCTAAGCAAAGCAAATGCTTGAGAAAGAGAATTACAATCAACATTTAGATAAAAAATGTAAATAATCAAGTAGAAATGGCAACACACTACTGGGGGATACCTACAGTTGTGAGACACTGTGTTACCTCTCTGCCTCAGCAAAAGTGAGCCTTGCTAGAGATTAGACGGTGTGTCAGCTCCCTATCTCCGCAGTCTCTTTTCCTCACCAGCAAATTCTTCAAGGTTCCCAGCCCATACCTTGTCTAGCAAGTAACATCAGTGAACTGCAGCCCCTGAGCTCCTCAAAGCTCTTTCTTGTGATGCACAGCTCCATGCACACTAACATGGCTGCTACTCTGAAAGCTCCATCACTGTTCATTTACGGAAGATACTAAGTTTGCTGCTCTTTAAGAGTCAGTACATTACAGGTTATTAACCTAACTGGGGTAAATACACCCTTCCCTTCAAACATAGAATTGAGTTGGTTTGTAGTAAAAATAAAACAAGTTTATTAACAAAAGGACGTAGGTTAAGTGACAAGTAAGAGTAACAGGAAAAAAGGCAGAAATGGTTACAAGCAAATCAAAGTGAAAACATGCATCTGAAAGACTAAAATGTAATTTAGTAAGATGCAGTCTAAGTTCAAGATTGTTTCTTTCACCCAAAGACTTCTAGCCAGCTTTTACTGGCCAGCCTGCCAGGATCCATCAGAGATTAAATTGCTTTGTTTCTTTGTCTCCTAAGGTGAAGAATAAAGATGGAGTCTCTCTATGTTCCTTACATCCCCAAAGGGATGTTTTTGTCTTACAAGACAGGGAAGCCTCCTGAGCATTCAGTCTCGTGTCTCTCTGGGGTGCAGGAACCATATTAATTTTCTGTCTGTCGAGTTTAGCTCAATGTTTGTTTACTCTAATATGTAAATTGAAGTAAACCCACATTTCTTTTCTAGGACAGACCTGTTTATCACCTTTACCTAGACTAGGCTGTTTGGTCTTAAACATGTTCTAGTACCATCATACAGAGAGAATTCTTAACTCCACATAAAACGTTAACATATGCATGTTACAATATTTATCACCGGTGTGTTATTACTTTTCAAATGAAACCTCACAAGGAATATTTTGTACCAATTCCGTTGCTGTAGTTTAGGGTGCCTAGGGTCATGATACCCAACAAAATGGCCTGTGAGAACACAAGCATAATGATACATGAACAGAAGTGTGTGTTAACAACAAAGCAATGACCAAAATAACCCATATGTCTAAAGTCACCATGATTTCCCCAATGAGCAAAGTTAATAAGAATGAGAAGCCTAACATTTTCCTTGTTTCAGTAAAATCTCATTTTCTACTGGACAACTTCGGCAATGCCTAGAAAAACATGTAAGAAGGAAGAAGGCAAAACAAAACACAAAATCTTAGTCTTGAATTGTCTAGGAGAGGGACTGGGTGGCCTATTAGGTCTTTCCACACAATGTCTATAATTCTGTGAAAAATATCTAGCAAAGTCCCAATTTGTGACTGAAACAGCAGCAACTTTGAACAGAAAACAGTTCAGAGCAAACACATATTGACCTGTTCCTCACTATTATGTATTGAAAACAGATAAAAAGAAATTCCCAGTCTAAAAGTAGAAATTTGCAACATTAAAGCATTCTGTCTGAATATACTCTTATGTTACAGTAGGTAAACAAAAAACAACCCCACCATTATAACAAACACCTAGCTCAGCCACCTGAGACAATGATAATATAAAACCAGTGAAAAGTTAATGACATTTAAAATTAGCTGGGCATGCACTTCCAGCTAGCAGTAAGTCAAGAGGTTTTAAACAGCTGGAACCCATAAAGATAAGGGGGAGGCAAATAATGGAGAAATATTCTTTTGATTCTTATCCCAACAGAGTACCATAAAGTAGTCACACCTGACCTAAATGGAGGTAATTCTAAGAAGCAGCCCAGCAGTCTGGCCCCAGACCTCAGTAACACACGACACTACCGTATTACTCCATTTCTTGCCAGGCAAATACCAGATGCTTCACTTTGTTCCAACCACGCAGCAACTTCAAAGCACCCAGGTTTGCAGTCTTAAATATTTTCCCTCAATATTCCAACAAATACAACATTTGTAAAAGGTTGGTTAGTAACTAGGTATTCCTTACATTGCCATCCCACAACTGTGCAACCATTGGTTTTTCCTACAGCCCAACATTTTTATATAGTCTTACTATGAAACTGGAAGAGAGGTGAGGTAAATGACAGGTAGACAAAGGCTCCCAATTATCTTGAAAGGGATCCTTTGTTATCTTACAATGATTTGAAGACACTTCTAATAAACAATTTCTTTGTTAACATTTTCAGCTGAGATATTTTGCTCCCAAGATGATTTTTCCACTTATCTGTTACAGCAGAGATAATATTGTTTGCATCACATTCAGGGAAGGGATGTTAGATAAGATACACAAAGCCTTGCAGCAATACTGACCCCTGCTCAAACTAGGCTAATTGCTTCAGTAGGAATGGCCTTCTAGCCATTCAACCAGTGCAGGATCACTGGTACACAGCACTTTCCAGCCATGAACCTTTCATGCCCTATGGAGCCCAGGAGTTGCTGGCATGCAACCAGGCTCCCTCCTGACACCTACAGCATAACCCAGGCAGGTTGAATGGAGCTGTGTTAGACTTAACCACAATCTATTCCTTAATGGAAAGTTAGGCAACTAAGTAGCCCTATTTACAGGCATTTTTTTAAAAGATGAACTTTTTTCACACACATTTTTACATGCTTTTCCAGTCTCCATTTTTTTTAAGGTAACCCTATCTGTCCGGCTGTTTAATGGTTTGGGGTGTTGGATTGAGAGGGGGAACATGTATGTGAACATTTAAAATAAATAATTGAGTTGCTGGTCCTGTAATCAGAGCTGCACAGGTGGATGTTTGCACTTGCTTGGAACCGCAATAAAGTAAATGGGGCTCACCCAACTCCAAATACAGGATAGTGTCCATAGTGTTTAAACCTTAAACTATGTGCAGGATGGTGCTCTCATTGTCTGGATCTACCTAGAGAAAGACTGCTCTGTTCTGGTCTAGTCAGAATTTCCAGGTGGCTCTCACAGTCAGCCCCAGATAGAACACATTGCAATAGCCTGGCAAAAAAGATCGGTCCCTATAGCCAGGGCTCCCATCTGAAACCAAAGAATGTGGTGTCTTGGCTAAACAAAGATGGGGAAAGGCATTCTGGCCACTATCTGAAAAGGCAGGGGCAGAAATTGGTTCAAGACAACAAGATAAGATAGAACACCTTCAGAATAGGACAAATGTCTTAAACTAAGGATTAGGCCATAGCTTCTGCTAGTTCCTCACAATATTTTAGTTCCTGCCAACCAGAATCTCCTCGGTTTTACCCTGAGCCAACTACTTTTTGTCAGGGTCCATTTTGCATATATTTTACATATATGTTGAACAAGATGGGTGACAGGACCAGATTATTGTTGGCCTCCATATAAGGGCGGTTCACTAGGTGAAATAAAGCAACTTTACATCAACGTCCTCTGGGAATCTCTAGAAAATAAATAAATGATGTCATCTTAATGTGACTACCCATCCCTGCCAGGCCAGGGAGTAAGAGCCAGATTTTTACATATTTAGGCACCTAAAGCTCCAGATAGGCATCTAGCTGGGTTTTCAAAGGCATCTAGGTGCCTGACTCCCACAGAGTTCTATGGCACTTTTGAAAATCCCACCAGGCAGCTATCTCCATCCTTAGGTGACTAAATATAAAAAAATTGTCCCTAAATCACTAGTGTTTTCTGATCAGCAGAAGGCTATATCTATATCTATCTATCTATATATCTATATATATATATACACATGTTCACACTCTCTCTCTCTCTCCAGAACTAGCAGGGTTAGAGGGATGGAATGCTCTGTTCCGTCTGTGGGTGAAAAGAGGAAAAATTCTGGTCAGACTTATTTATAAAAATAATAGTGTTGCTTCCTCCTAGGTTCCACATACTGAGTTTTACTGCTTAGCTGGACTTGGTCTATGTTCCGATTGTATAAATAATAAAAGATTGCTATTGTAGCTGAAATCCTGAAAGGGCATAGGAATGGTGCAAGAGCTACCCTGGAGTAAGAGAGTCACCTTGAGCTTCCATATAGTTGACTCTGATTTGGGAATGGGATTCAAGCTGAATAAAAAGAGGGTAGAGGGCTCTGCCCTAGAGACCAGGAGCTCTATTCCACAAAGCAGAGCTTCTGTCCCTGGGTCCTGTTTTGCTCTGAATTCCCAGCCTAGAGCAGTTGAAGCCTGTGTGGATCAGATCAGAACTGGACCAGGTAGCTGCAAATCAAGGTAGAACCTGGTAGCATGGTACCTTTGCCAGACTGGAATAGACCGGTGAGAAGAATGTTGCCCTCCCAACCACCACTGAGTCTAATTGAACCTATTGGTGAGGTTTTAGGTAGAAGGGGATTGTTTTAAGCGTTCTGAACCTCAGCCAACTGGACAATTACAACTGGCGCTGTGGTGTTGACCCTACTTCTGCTACATGATTGGGGTTTGATCATTTTATTTTATGTAAATATATAGAGTTATGTTTATTTTGTTTGGTTTTCCTTTCCCCCAAATAAGAGGTATTTGTGGTTCTATGTTCCCACAGACTCCTGAGCGCCTGTGGGTGAGGAAGAGCCACCTGCAAAGGTGACCAGCAAGATTATATTTTAATTTGCTAGAGCCAGAAGTATAAGTACAGCTCTGGGTGGGGGGCTTGAGCCATAATGTTATTTATTTTAGAAAAGGACCCCTAGATAGATTGAACCCAGCCCTGGTTGTTGCCATTGGCACCTAGTGAAAGGGTTACAGATATAAGACTAGAAGATGGACTTCTGATCTCAGTTCATAGTGATGAGGACATAATCCATCAACAAAGTCAACATTGTTTCTATCCAATACCCAAGTCTCAAGCCTAGCTTGAAGAGCTCTATGATACTGAACAAATTATGTGATAACTAGAGTTGGCCTTTCTTGATAGCTTTTCTGAGGCAGGGTAGATTAGAGACAGGGGAATAGTTGGCAAGATCAACTGGCTGGTGATTTCTCAAATTGAGGGCCAGAACACTACATGCTTAAGGGTTATTGAAGCTTGTCCTCCAATCAGACATTAACAAGCTCCATCAGCAGTGAATCGAGCTAATTTCCACTAATTTTCACAAGCCAAGAGTGAGAGAGGTTAATTTCAAATGTGTT